>NC_058130.1:187155682-187173632 GCF_016433145.1 Gracilinanus agilis
CCAAGAAAAAAGCCCCATTTTCTGTCCCTTCTGTCAATTCATTCTCTCTCTCTCTCTCTCTCTCTCTCTCTCTCTCTCTCTCTCTCTCTCTCTCTCTCTCTCTCTCTCTCTCTCGCAATGCCCCTTTCCAGAGCCTTTCTGATTAGAGGACTCAGACCTCAAACGAGAGAAGAGGTGGGTTTACTGGATATGCATGTATTGTTATGTGGAGATGGAAAGCATGTATTTCAGGAAAGATACAGTTTGTGCAGGAACAGCGAAGAGAGAGTCAATTTAGCAATAGCATATATTAAATTAATTAGGGAAGGATGGATCAAATGCTCAGTTAGGTGGCATAATGGCTAGAGCCCTGGGCCTCAAATCAAGAAAGCTTGAGTTCAAATCTGGCCTTTGATACTTGGTAACCGTGTGACCCAGGGCAAGTCACTTAAGCTCTGTTTGTCTGTTTCATCATCTGTATAATGGGGATCATAATAGCATTTACCTCACAGGCTTGTTGTGAGGATCAAATGAAATAATAATCAAAAACGACTAGCTAGGTGGCTTAGTGTATAGAGCCAAGCCTAGAGAAGACAGGTCCTGAGTTCAAATGTGCTCTCAGACACTAGCTGTATGACCCTGGGCAAGTCATTTAACCTCCACTGCCTAGCCCTTATTGCTCTTCCTTCTTGGAACCAATACATATAGTATTAATTCTAAGATGGAAGGTGACAGTTGGAAAAAGAAAAAGAGAAGCACTTAGGACATATAGTAAGTATTATATTAAGTATTATATAATATTATATAAATGTTAGCTATTATTATTGTCAAATGTAGTTAAACCACTATTTATTACATACCTACACTATGCAAGACACTGTTAGGTGCTGGGAATATAAAGACAACATTGAAATAATCCCTAATCTTAAGGAACTAAATTTCCAGTAGTGAGACATTAGACACCACAGATACATTAATACAAGGTTAATTGAGGAGGGAGAAAGCATTAAAATGGGAGAATTCTTGGTGGAAAAATCTGTATCTGAGTTAAACTCTGATAGTAGAAGGCAGATAATAATTTTGAAAGCCAGAGAGAAACTCCAGGAGTGAGTCCATTCCAGGAATGGGAAAGGCTTGCAGAAATACCAACAGATGATGATTCTGGATGTTGAACTTAAAGAACAGCAAACATTGACAGTGGCTGGACTAGTGCATGCATTAAAGGGGGGGTGATATGAAGGAAGATTATTATATTAGTAGCCCAGATGGAAGGGGAAGAGGGGAGAATGAGAGTTGGGTCAATGTGGTAACTCTCTCTTCCCACTCTTATGGAGTCACTCTCTGTAGGGTGACTTGAAGGGGTTTCACCCGGATGATGGATGACCCAGGGAAGGTGTGCCAGGGTTCACACAAGCCTCCCCCTTGACCGGTCGTCTGCATCATGTGGGGTCTGGCTCAAAGATGGATTCTGCCAGACAAAAGCAGAGGGATCTCCTTCCCCTCTTGTCTTTCAATAATCCTGAAATGTTATCTAACTGCTAAAAGTTATTTGTTAATGGTATCAGGGTGATTGATAAGGGTGATGGTCCATGGGAAACACTTGTCCTAAATGTCTAATCCAAGGTCCATCACATTGGGGAGCCAGTTCAGTCTCCACCCCAAAGCTTCTCCTTCCCTTCCCACTATCTCTATCTCTATTTCTAGTAGCTATAATTATTGTTTGGGATTGAAGTCTCAGAGTCTGTTGACCCCTGATGTCAGGTTAGGTCCAGGGTCTGACTAAGGCCTGAGATCCCTCAGCTTCCACATTTCCCACCATCAAAATAGCTGATTCCCTCAATTTCCACATTTCTCAACAAGTTGCTGATTTGAGGCAATAAGCCTTTCCCAGGCTTCTTTCCCAGACCTTATTTCCCAGACAGATAACATGTTTTATCAGCACCTGCTTCTCCCCTTCCCCAGTTCCTCTTATGTCTCTGGATACCCCACCTTCAGTTCCTTGCTCAAGGCTCATCTCTCAAGGCTACCTTGTTTTGAGAAAGTTGCTTGAATTTTCATGAGAAAAATTCCTTGTGGTTTTTGCCTTTAAAAAGCTTGAGTCAATAGATAGCGCTCAGCCATCATCAGTGGACTGAGGCCCTTCTGACCCCAGACTTTCTTGTCTCTCTTCCTTTCAGTTGCCCTTACTCGAGGAACTCTGGGTTCTCCTTCTGCCCCGCAAAAGGGGCTCCATTAAATTATAATACTGTAAAACAGGGTCTCTCTGTAAGATGAGGGATAGGATGAGGGATTTTGGGGATCCTCTCCCAGATAGAGTCCAGAAATCCCCAATGGACAGGATGATATTGTCTTGGTTGAGGGAATATGTCTGCCAACAGAGAACAAGATAACTGGATTCAATCCCAATTAAGGAAATCCACAGGATCACCTTCAGTTCAATCAGAGCTCGCGTGCAGCTTCCACCTCCCTTCAGCTCCTCCCACCGACAACCTTGGTTCCTCTGGAATCCTTCCCAGCATCCCTTGCTGTCCTCAACTGCTCTTCTTGTCTCAACTGCCACTCACATGCTCCTCTTGTGCAACATCATATTCCCCCCCCCCAATTCCTTCTCCCTTCATCCTTACATTATTGTAGCAAAAAGGGGCAAGAAGATGGATTTTCTTTTCTTTCTTTTTTTTTTTTTGAAAATACTCATCTTCTGTCTTAGAGTCAAGAGTGTGTATTGATTCTAAGGAAGAAGGGTAGTAAGGCTAGGTAATTTGGATAAGTGATTTGTCCAGGATCATCACTCAGCTAGGAAGTGTCTGAGGTCAAATTTGAACCCAGGACCTCTTGTCTCCAAGCTTGGTTTTCTTTCTACTGAGCCACTTCACTGCCCTAGAAGAGCTGATTTTCAAATAGGAGAAACTAGAGGCCAAGAAATTTTTATAGTATTAAGAAACAAGTGACTGGGGCCTGAACTAGGGTAAGTAGCCCTGTGACAAGAGTAGGGTGATCAGTCAATAAGCATTTATTAAGCACTTACTATGTACCTATGTGCTAAGTGCTGGGAATACAAATACAAGCAGAAAGAAAGAGAGCTTATATGCTGATGGGAGGAAAACAGCACTACAAAGGGACACTAAAGAGCAGCCAAGTGAATAGAGCACCAGACTGGGAGAAGAGAAGACCTGGGTTCAGATATAACAACACTTTCCTAGCTGTGTGACCCTGGGCAAGTCATTTAACTCCTCTGTCTTAGAACATATTTTTAATATTGATACTAAGACAAAAGGTAGGGGGTTTTTAAAAAAGGAAACTTAAAAAAGGATTTGGGGTAGAGAGAGAAGAAAATAGACTAAGGGAATGTTAGAGAACGTTCATAGAGACAGGAAAGGAATGAAGACATGACTGTCCTGAACACTTTCCTTACATGGAAATTCTGAGAGGAACCAGCCAGTAAGAGGAAAGGATACTGCTGGGGTAAGAAGTCCAGGGGTGGAATAAACTTTCATGGGGAGGAGACTTCTGTGGTATGATAGAGAAAGTCTGCAGAGTCTCCGCAGTTCAGCCTAATGTGGAGGAGACATAACAACCAATTGGAGATGGAGGTGGTGAGGGAGAGGAAGGACTGAGGAAGGATTATTTTTTTTAAAACCCTCACCTTTTGTCTTAGAATTAATACTGTGTATTGATTCCAAGGCAGCAGAGCAATAAGAGCTAGACAATGGGGTTAAAATGACTTTTCTAGGGTCACACAGCTAGGAAATATCTGGAGCAGATGCTTGATTCCTATTCTTCCTGAGTCTCAGTCTAGAACTTTAGCCATTTTATCTGCTGCTTCTCCAGTTGAGTTTGAGATGCCTACAGGATATTCAAATTAAGATGCCCAGTAGACATCATTGCTAGAATAGATGAGAAGTTTGACCCTAATGAACAAATTCCTGTAAATGGATCCAGCATTTTTAAGCTATAAAATAACCTCTTATTTCACACAACAAAAAAGTTTTCTCTTTAAACATTTAAAATATGGTGGTTTTGTTTTTTTTGCTTTAGTTATAAGTACACTTTGATTTCTTTTCTTCTTTTTAAACCCTGACCTTTTAAAAGTCTTTGTATTAGGTCTAAGACAGATGAGCAGCAAGGGCTAGGCAAACAAGGTTAAGTGACTCACCCAGGGTCACACAACTAAGGAAGTGTTGGAGGCCAGATTTGAATGCATGTCCTCTTAGCTCTAGGCTTGGCATTCTATTCATTCTGCTGTTTAGCTTCCCATACCTTATTTTCTAACTGGAAAAGAATATTCTATTGTTAATAAATATGTATCAGAATTTATAGCCTAGATCAGTTTTGGGCTATTGCACATTGCTTAGATCATACCAAATCTGAAGTGAATTAGAAAAATGGCAAATTACTTTGTATAGTTTGATGTTTAAAATGTAGAAACAAAGATCGAGTTTGCTTGTAACTGAGACTACTAAAATGCACTTTCTTTTTTCTATGTCCTTGGTCTCCTGGGCCATGAATACATAGATGTAATAAACATCCTCTTAGATAATAGGCTGTAGACTTCTGCCTAATGTTTTTCGTTTGACTACAGAAAGACTTACAATGTAAATCTTTCTGCAGTTGTCCAGGATCTTATATATTTCCTGCCGAAACCTGGGCAAGAACATGAGAATATAAATAGGGGGAGGATGAAGAGTTCAGATAGGAAGGGAATATTTCATGCATGCTTCCTAGGGATGATTTGGCTCCTTCCTTTGCTTTGGAATTGAATCAGAAAATTGGAGGTGACACTGGAAGCCAGGATCAGCTATGCCAAATACGTTAATCCTCAAGCTGAATAGAAGGAAAACTTGAGTACAAAATAAGTAATGCTATTCTTGCTCAACACTATAATTATTGGCTAATCTCAGAGCCCAGGGGAAATAGATGGGTAATAGTTATCTTTCATACTTTACAGATGGAGGAACTGGCAAAAAATAATTAAATTTCTCTGCTTCAAAGGCTCTCATTTAATCCATACCTCATTTGTTTTTCCTCCTTAATAAAAGCTTCTTGCCTTTGCCAATATCTTTGGTCCCCTTTAACTTTCTTCTGTTACTTCTGGTCCTGCCCTCTGGGGACCTTCAGAACAAGCCTAATCCCACTCCCTCATGCCACCTCTTTAAATACCTGAAGATAATGATCAGGCATTCTCCAATTCTTTCTATGACACACTGGACTCCTTTGGAGGCCCTGAAGTTTGTTAATATTCTTCATTGTGAAGTCAAGCACAAAACACAAGACTCCAGATATGTAGGCTGACCACAGAGCAGAGTACATTGACATCATCACCTTCTTCGTAGATATTATCCATATTTCAGTTCAGCTCAAGATTATAGTCACCTTTCTTAGTTGTCTTATCACATTGCTGACTTAATTAATGAACTTATTTTCTACTAATGTACCTTTAATTTGTCTTTCAAACTTACTTAGATATACCTTCCCCATCTCCATTATTATTACATTATATAGCTCTTTTGTATTTGTACCAAGAATGTAATTTGGAGCTAGAATACCTAGTTCTAGGTCTGACTTTGATAACTTGGTAAACCTGGGTATTATTTTCCCCATCTAAGCCTGTTTTCTCACTTAACCATTTAATTAAACATTGTCAAAATGAGGGTGGTTGGATATATCATCTCTAACATCTCTTTCCAAATCCTATGAACTTTTTAAACCATGTAAGACTTCCATTCAACTACTTAAAACTTCATCTTATACAATTTAGTACCACTTTTTGAATGCTTACTTTGTTATCCAGATTTGATAAGTATTCCATCTATCCCTGTTTGCAAGTCATTAGTAAAAATGTTGAATATCATAGAATGAAAGAAGGATCCTGGGGGCATTCTTTCAAGTTGAAAATCAATCCATTCATTATCACTCCTTGGATTCAGTTATTCAACCAGTGCTGAATCCATTCAACTGTGATATAATCTAGTCCAATTCTCTCCATCTTTTTCTACTAGTATAGCATGAGAGATTTTTTCAAATGCTACCACGAATGCTGTCTGTGACATTCCTGTCATCCACTAATCTATTATCATTGTATAAAATGGGATGAGGTTAATCTTCTATGTCCTGCTGTTGTTGAAGCTATGCTGGCTATTAATGATAATTGATTTCTTTTCTAAGTGCCTAAAAACCATCCCTTTCCAACACTGTTCAAGATTTTCATTTCCTTCTTGTGTATATTACTGTTAAATTTGTTAACCTCTGAAAGAGCAATCAATGTTAGTAAACCAACAGGGGAGAGTGTATTGGAAAATCTACCTTCATATTCTGCCTTTGACAATTATTAGTTGTGTAGCCAAGAGCTAATAATATCCCTTAGATTTGAACTCATCATCTGTACATCAGGAATATGATTATCTGTAGTATTATAGACCATAATAATCAGCACTAATTTTAAAACAAATATCAGACAGGCATATGCCATTCATCTTGAGATCCTGCAGCTTCCAGGATAAGACCCTTAAATCCTAATATGCCTGTCTATAGTTTCTCTTGTACAAGGCTATTCTGGGAAATAAAATAGCAATTAAAAACCCTAGTTAGATCATAAGATCAAATCATGTTATTATTTTTCCATTCATAACTTCTGAGGTATTTAAAATTCTTCATCAACAAAGATGGGAAGGACCATTCACAACTGGCTTTTGTCAACCTTAACCACCATACTAAAGAAAACAGGAAACAAGGTTCCATGGGTGACTGTGCTAAGAATTGTGTTAAATAGACTTTTTTTTTTCACTATCTTGATGGAGCTTCTAAGTGGCTGTTACTTTACATATCCTTTCAATAAATCTACAATATATCTCTCCCTTCTAGAGTAACCTCAAGGACACTAATGCATATACTGGTTTATGTGACAAAAAAGTAACCACCCTCACAAGATTTCCATGACAGTTAATTGAGATGTCTAAAAAGCACACTGCAAATCAATACTGAGTATTGGTACCAAATCAGAAGAGTTAGTAAGGGTGAGAGAGTTGGCGTTAAGTGACTTGCCCAGTGTCAAACAGCTAGAAAAATGTCTGAGTTCAGATTTGAACATAAAACCTCCCATCTCCAAACTTGGCTCTCTATCTACTGAACCACCTAGCTGCTCCTTCTTTTTCGTAAATCTTAAACTACTGTGGAAACATTATTATTATTTTTTAATTTCAGGTAGTCTTTCCTCTAAGAATTTGGCTATATTGTATATATTTAATAGTAATAATTTCATCTTTGATCATAACATATTTTGTTACTTTCTAAACCTTATAGTTTTAAGCAGAAAATAAAGAACTAACATAGAAACATATTTTGTTTTCTATGGTAGCTATGCTATTTTTCAGAGTAGACAATAAATCTGTACAAATCTATTTCCTTGCTTTTTGGTTTATCATATTTTAGCCTCTTCTTTTCTTTATACTTCTTGTTGGGTAATCTTGTGTAAATCAAATCCATGCTTTTTAAAATATTTGAATTTTCTTCCTACTTGCTTCTAAGAGTCTCTCTGAGTAACCAGAGTTCTAGAATTTGGAAGCCACATCTCCGGTTGAAATAATCTTGGAGTGCTTCCATGTCAGTATCCTGTATATTCTATTGATATTTTAATTAACAGTCTTATTTGTGATCTGCTTTCTATTTCCACTACTTCCTGGAAATTATTTTGCATGATTCATGGTTTTTCCTTTATTATTATTTTTTTTGTAGATCAATAATTCTCATACTGAGTTCTCCCTTCCACATCTGATGCTTTGGTTTATAGTTCTCTGAAGTAGCCAGGCTGTTTTATTTTGCTTTATTATTTTTGACATTACTTCACTTTTTTGTTTCATTTTTCTTATTCTCCTCAGACTCTCCTGGGTGAATTTTTCCACTATGTTTCTAAGCTGTTGAATCTTGTGTTTTTTTTTTAATTTTCCTTTGAATGAAATAATTTCCATCCTGAGAGATGTTAAGTCTTCTTTTATATCTCTTTTTAGTTTTTCTAAAGCATCATGGAGATACTTGTGATCATCCCTCCTTTCTGGGGGTGAGGCAGCAACTATTTTTGGTGTTGTAGTATTGTGGGTTTTTTTTCTTCTGGTGATTTCTCCTTGAATTCTCTTACTATCATTTTGCCCCCATTTTCTTTTCTTTTCTTTTTAAAATATATTGAGGCTTCTTGTTTGTTTTTGTTACTCATATCTTTATTTTTAGTTTTCTTGCAAGATTTCCCATTTGAGGATTTCTTTAATTTCCCCTCTTTTTGGAAGGGGGGTGTTATTTTAATTATTTTGGCACATATGTTACAAATTTCAGATAATGAAGGCAAGTTGAGCAAAATTGTAAGGCCCTGGACATCTTCATGGAATTCCCATTTTCTCTGAATTTTTCAAGATCACCTACAAAGGCTTGCCATTTAAATCTACCAATTTATTCAGTATTTAGGACAATTGGTCTTGATAATTAGAACTCATTGAGGTTGCCTAGTTGCTCTCTTATCACATCTTTATTTTTGTTTTGAATTCCTAGTTATAGTTAACATTTTTATAACACTTTTAATATTTTTGCCTTTGCCTATATTGTCTCATCTAATTCTCACCACAACACTTTGTGCTATCATTATCTTCATTTTACAGAGAAGGAAAATTAGGCACCAAGAAGTTAAGTGACTTGCCCAAAGGCCACACAACCTGTAAGGCAGATTTTGAACTCAGGTCTTCTTGACTCCAAGACAAGTACTTCATAGTGCCATATCCTGCCTAGCTTATTATTTGTTTTTGTTCTGTTTTCCAATCCAAAAAGGCATCCCTTAGCAAAGATAGGAGAAACAAAAAAGAACTGAACAGCAAAGTATTAGTTATGGTTATGGCCTTAACCTGGAGGGATCATTTTCTTCTCATCTGTTTGTATCTGTACTTGTCAATTCGCAGCACAGAGAGCTAATCCCCAGGGTAATACAACTCAATAAAAACATTCACAAACACCCCAACAATGGAAGAGAGGAGCAAAATTGCTGACACTGAAACTAATTGTGTGTTGTTTTAATTAATTGTTCCAATTAGTCTCTCTCTCTTTTTTCAGTTATGCCTTTCCATAACAATGTCAGCTGGGATGTGTCTGGAAATAGAAATTACTCTAATAGTCAGGTAGTCTTCAATTAAAACTTTTATTGTTTGTCATTAGTTTTCTCCCAGAATTTAATTATGACCCTGGGATACATTTTAAGCAGTATAGGTGAGGTCTTACTATCATTAAAATGGTCTCTCAGCACCTGTGTCCATTTTTGTCAAAATTATTTGGTTTAAATAAAAATAGGAGTAAGGACTAGCTCTGTGACTTCATTGGTATATCAAATTCCCAGATGAGAAATTTCCTTCTACCAGCCATTTCCTTGTTACTTGTAGACTAAATAGATGCACAGAACAGAGGTGTTACAACTCCTCAGTGCAGTCTGACTCAGTAAAATTGGGGAAAGTTTGTCAAAATAAATAAAAATACAATACAACATAGGTAATGCTAATTTATGATTTTCAAAGTCAGCATAGACCCAAAAGGGAGTCATTTCTATTTGAATTTGACACCACTGGTCTAAAGCAAGCACTAAAAAGTTAAGTGATTTACCCTAGATCACACAGCCAGTATATGTCAGAGGCAGAACTTGTACCCAGGTCTTTCTGGCTTGAAGGTTGTTGATTTTCTGTCCATTATTTCATGCTACTACTGTTATGAGTAAGATTAGACTAGCTAGTTATTAGGTATTGATTATATATTGATTAGGAAGATTTTAGAGTAGTCATTCCTATCCCTCCTTTTAGTTGTTTCTAATTAAAACCCAATTTCACCTTGTTACCTTGTCAGTTAATTCAAGGCCTCTGGCCAGAGTGACAGTTGGCTGTTATTTTTTCAGTTGGGAGTGGTGTAGGTTGTTTGTTATTTTGGGTTAGAATTTTAGTTTAGTTTGTAGTGCACAAACCCCATAGTTGATTTTTAATATCCCTGGTGACCCCATTACTTATATTTTCCTACACTACTCCAAACAGAAAATTAGATCTTCAAATGAAACTTTGTCAATTTGGACTCCCCAAGCAGAAAATTATTCTGAAAATATGATGTACCTTTTTATTCTTTTTGAATAAAGTTTGCTAAAGAAATGAATAGTGTGAACAGCAGTATTTAAAGTACCCAAATAGTTTTAGAAATATTCATTTACATAGTATTCTAAATTCTAATTATATATTATTATCTTGTTAAAGCAGGTCTCTTTAGGGACATTTCTAGACAAAATGTTCACAGGATCTTTGATTTAGAACTCTAGGGGAGCCCCCCCCTCATTTTTAATATGAGGACACTGAGTCACAAGTATGTTAAGTGACTTGCCCAGGGCTCAGTAGCTTGTAAGTGCCAGAAGAAGGCTTTGAAGTTGAGCTGTTCTGACTATAAGTCAGCTTTGTTTCTACCATAGAGCCACCTTGCTGTGGCAGGTTGATTGTATAGTTCTAGTTTCTATGCATTCAGGGCAGCTGGGTGGTGCAATGGAGAGTATCCTACATGGAGCCAGGAAGACTCATCTTCCGGATTTCAAACCCAGCCTCAGATACTTACTGACGGTGTGACCCTGGGCAGTCACTTCACACTGTTTGCCTTAGTTTCTCATTTCTTAAATGACTTGGAGAAGGAAATGGGGAAGTACTCTAGCACCTTTACCAAGAAATCTCCAAATGGGGTCACAAAGAGTTGGACAACAACCAAACTGTAAGGTTTAAATTGGGAGATAATCCGTATCCTCTTTAAGCTTTAGTTGTTGTTGCTGTAAAGGGCAGTTGAGCTGAGGCACCGTGTAACAGGTTTGGGCCTAGTAAAAATGGCTAAGAGTAACAGTTCTTGGAGACAGCTTGTAAAAACACAAATCTCTATTTATTAAGTATTAAAATTTTAAGGAAAAGTAAGGATAGGTAATAAAGGTTGAAGATAGGATCCCTAAATCTAAAAAGGGTCTAACTTATCCCATTCCCAAACTATAACCCTACAAGGGGCCTTTTCCACCTGAAGACCAGGCCTTCTTTGATCTCCTTAATCTATCACTAAGCCCCAAATCTATACTAAATAGTCTATGCTAATTAGTATCCATATATATATATGTATATATATATATATATGTGTGTGTATATATATATATATATACACAAAATTTACTGCCTCCTTATATTCATTCAGCTCACTTCTCCAACTGTCCATTCTTTCTGGGCTTAGTCAGGCTTCTGGGCCTAGTAAAGGCTTCTTGGCCTAGTCAGGCTTCTGGGCCTGATAGGTCTAAACAGTCCTGCCCACTCTGCAGCCACACAGAGGGGAAAAAGACAGGTTTCTTTCTTCTTATCTGTTGGTCTCCTTTCTCCAGCTATTCCCAAACACTCCAACTTTTTCTCTTCTCACAACTGCCACTCTGGATTCCAGGTTTTCCCAGAGAGCCGAGTTTCCAGCAACCTTTCCCCAAGGTTCTAACTGGGCTAAAGGTAAAGCTTCTCTCAGCAGTTTTACCCTGTCCTTAGCTTACTAAACCCAAACTTTACCCCAAATCTATTTAATACTAATAAGTTCCCCCTTGAGATCGATTGGAAAGATGTGTCTTTCCCAATGGATCTTAGTAAACCATACTATTTTAAATCTATTCCTAAACCATTATTCTATTCCCCAAACATAGTTCTTATCTTAACCTTATCTTATTCTATCACTCTAAGCTAACCTATGCTAAAGATAGAAAGAATTTCAGGAAACAGAAAAAATAAATTAAGGAAAATACTTGAAAACTTGTAAGTCCAAACATTACAATTATAGAAATTCGAAATACAAACATTTGCAATAACACAGTAACACAATAGCAAACTGTACTCTATGCTATTTCAGAAATCAAAAGAAATCTAAATGCAAAACCTATGTAAAACAATTCAAACTGCATCTTACAAATACTAAGGAAAAAACCTCAAACCAAATCTTTTAACTATGCTAATACACTATGCTAATATAGGAAAGTAAAAACTATTTGTAGGTAAAACTAAAAATTAACTTGCAATGCTAAGAAAACCGCCCAAAATTATAAGAAACCTAACTATACATCTATACAAATCTACATGCTATTTACATGCTACATACATACTATTTACAAATTCCTTCAAAATCACCTATTAGGAAAATAAAATCTCCCTTGAAGTGGGTATAGAAAACCTTGAAGGCTTCTTTTAATAAGGATATAAATTTTCCTTTGTTGTTTCCTCATAGGAATCTAAGAAACCTTCCCTTGAGATAAGAATCTACCTATGTTATAATCTTACATTTATTGCAATAATATACTATAATTTGATTAACCCCTATTTATTTATGTTATCATTAATTCTAATTATTGAGTTATGTAGTGTTACAAATTACATTATAAGTGAATTATATGTTACTTAATCATTTTAAACTAGAAAATTACTATGCTAAATACTTACCAAATCTCTTCTTTATACAAACCTCTCTGTTACACAAGTCCATCTGTCATCTAAATGCAAAGCAATATCTTCAGTCTTCTGACTTCTTGCACACACCTGTGTTGTTGTCAGTGTTCAATGTTGATAGTAGCTATGTGTTCTTATTGTGTTATATAAATCAGTGCATTGTTCTTACAATGGTGTCCGTGGTTGTTCCATTGTCTTCTTTCATTGTTGTTCTTGTCTTCATACCTTTGTCCTTGTGTAGTTGTCACCTTGATCTTTGTCTCCTCGTCCTCAATCAACCTTTTCACCTGAAGCCAATTCCACTGATGTCTCTACATCTGTAGACACCTTCTTGACATGTGAACAGTGAATCCAAATTGTTTTCTCCCTGAATTTTATAGCTGTAGGTGTTATCATTAAAACATGAAATGGACCTTCCCAAGCTGGCTGTGTAGCACTTGTTCTGCTAAAGTTCTTTATATATAAAGAACCTCCTGATTGTATGGTGTATATTGTGTAATCTATTGGTTCTGTTTGTACTAGTGCCCCCATTTCTTGCAATTCTTTAACCCGTTTTGTAATTCCCTTACATATTCAGTATTTTCACATGTCCCCCCCAACATAGATGTAAAAACTGGAGTGAATGTTTTTTCCTGCATAGGAGAATGACCATACAGAATCTTATAAGGTGAAATGTATAAATCACCTCTAGGCCTTGTTTTCAAATAGAATAGAGCATGTGGCAGTACATCTGGCCATTTTAGATGAGTTTCCTACACAGTTTACCTATCATTTTCCTGTTCATTCTCTCAACTGGACCTGAACTCTATGGATGGTAAGGAACATGGAATTTAGGTGTTATTCCCAGATTTTCATAGATCTGTTTTAAAACTGAGTCTATAAAGTGTATATCTCTGTCAGAATCCAACGTCCTTTATATACCAAACCTAGGTATTATCTCTTTTAACAAAACCTTTGCTACAAAGCTTGCTGTGTTTTTGCTGGATGGAAAAACTTCTGGCCATCATGTTAGCTGGTCTATAATTATCATGCAGTATTTGAAATTCCTTGCCTTAGGCATATTTATATAATCTTTCTGCAGGTGTTCAAAGGGTGTAAATGCAAAAGGAGGTCCCCCAAAAGCTTTTTTGTTTAAATATATATTGGTTATATTGCTGGCAAACTGAACAAGATGAACAGACCTTTGAAGAAATGCTGGTAATACTAGGTGCAATCCATGTTCTTTTTACCGTATCTACTATTGCTTGTGACCCAAAGTGACCTTTTGCATGTATGGCTTGGCAGATATGAGTGTAAAATGATCTTGGGAGAATAAGTTTTCCCACTGAGGTTATCCAGATACCATTGTGTTGTTTGGCTTTAAAATTTTGCTTTCACTTATGTACTTCTTTCTCTGTGTAAGCTTTTTCTAGATCTGTTTCACTAATTACAGAGAGATTTAATATGAGTTCAGGACCTTTTTCTGTAGCAAGTTTAGCTGTGATATCAGCTCTATGATTTCCTTTAGCTACAAAATCATTGTGCATGTGGGACTTGCAGTAGACTACTGCCAGTTGTTTAGGAAGCTGCAAAGCTTGTAACAGTTTGTGGATTATTTCTGAATTTGCAATTGTTCTATCAGAAGACATTAAAAATCCATGCTAGAACCATAAAAAAACCAATTGCATGGCATATGCCAAAGGCATATTTAGAATCAGTGTATATTGTGGCAGCTTTATCACATTCTTTATCAGGAGAACTCTTTAGCACAGATTTAGCTGCATTTAGCTGCACTGGTGTCTAACATACAATCATAAAGGCTATTTCCTACTTTAAGGGTAACATGGGGTTCTGTACTATTTCTTGGAGAGTGGACTAGACTAACAGGTGCTAGAATATCAGGATCAGGAAAACTAAACACTTCTTCCTGTCCTTCATTCTCTACACTATTTATTTCTCTTTCTTCATTTTCTAAACTCACTGTTTCTATATACCCATTTACCATATAGTTAGATCCACTCCCCTCAGAAAACCTTCATAATAAAGCACTGGCCCCATGTACTCCTTTTTGTGCATCTAATTTTTTGGGGTTACTACAGGATACTTGAGAATATTTTTGGTCTTTCTCCTGATTTTATGTAGTTTTGCATTGTTTCCATGTCTGGGGTTTGGAATGACCATTGAAAGTACCTATCACTGTAGGCATTGGGGTAATAAGGTCTCCTGTCTTGATACTCATAGCCATAATTACTGCCAAAACCATTGTTAAATCCATAGCCTCTATAGCCATTCTCCCTCAACCCATTAAAGCCTCTGCCTTCGTTTTCCCTAAAATTTCCTCCATTTTTCTGAAATTCTGCCTGAATACTTGTCCTCATGCTTGGCAGTCCCTCATGAAGTGGCCCTGTCTCCCATATATGCAGCATCTCAGGGATTGGTTGTTGAACCCTCTCTGTTTGCTATAGACCTGTCATGGTGTTCTATACTCCCTAACAACTATCACTGTCTTTTCTTGTTGGTCTGACTTAGTTAATTTGAGCTTATGTTCCTTCATTTCCCTTCTCAAGTCTTTAATGATTTCATTTTTCTCTTCTTATTGTTTGTCATTGTCACTTTGATACACACAGGAAGCTACATGTCTCAATTAGTCTAACTCCATTTCATTTTAGTGTGGAAAGACTTTTGAAACAATTTTTCACTACAGGGCAAGCATTTTTAACAAAGTGTCTCTTAATATGGCTTACATCCCTCTCTTTTCAGATATCCAACCCAATCCAATGCTCTGCAAGGTCTTGTTACTAGGTTAATCATGAAAAATAGAATCATGTTATACTGGAATTCTAACAATAACATGAACTAGTGTAATGTTTATGAATCAACAGGAGTTTTTGAGCACCTACACTGTGAATTGCATTTTAGTAAATATTGTAGGTGGTTTAAAAGTTCAGAATAATCCCTGCTCTCAAGAATGTTACCATCTGACTCTAGGCTGGACCTTCATTTAGGAAACAATTATAAAATAAGACCATAAGCTAAACTTGGCACTTGGGAAGGACACAGGAGTCAAGAGTAGCAAGCAGTTATGAATATTAGGCAGAAGAGTTTTATGGAGGTCTTCACTGACCTTCAGAGAAGATTTTCCACTCAGAATGAACAAGGAAAGGAAAGAGGACACATTCATATAAAGAAAGCTTAGTGTCCCACAATTTCTTTTCTTTTTTAAGTCTCCCCCAATTTTAAGAGTAGATTTTCAACATCATAATGTGAGTAGGTATTAGGGAGGGAACTATCAAGTTCAGGAAGTGCTTCTCCATGGTTTTAAAGGTACCTTTGAGATCATTTGATTTAGTGTTATTTTATATAGCACTTTACTCATTGGCTATTGTTGGCCTCTAAACTAGAGCTGTGCTAGAAACATACAATAAAGACAACCCTGTCACTCGCTAAGAACAGGCTTTCTTCTTGTTCTACCTGCCATGAGTAGACAGTCAAATGAAAGCTGTCCAGTCAATGACAGTCAAAAAATGTATACAAGCAAATATGCCTATCAAAAAGTAATGTAGAGGGGTTCCGGGTTAAGATGGCGGCAGAGTAAGAAGCAGCTCTTAACCTCTCCTGACTGAAACACACAAAACTCCTCAAGGGGACATAAAAACAAGTCCAGACGAACGGAGGAACCCCACAACAGGGCACAGCGTGAAAGGTACGTGGAATCAAAGCATTTCCATGCTATAAAGGGGTGAAACAGCTCTCACTAAATTGCGGGCTGAGCAACCACCCCACCCCCACCCCCTCCACACACAACACCTGTAACATTGAGGCCAGCTAAAAGAAATAGAGCAAGTTTGGGGCACCCATCGAGTCATTGGCAGCTCTGGGGCCTGTTCCTGAGAGCAGCAAGATTTGGGACCCCAAAAAGCCAAAGAACGCACCCGAAATCTGAGCACGGGATTAGGGCGCAGAGTGCGGGAGCAGAGCTCAGGCGGGCTCAGAGCTCAGGCTCTGAGGAGGCGTGGGTGGAGGCAGATGGGTGTACGACTGTGGAAGCAGCGCCCTGAGACTTGTAAAAAAACCTCCGGCAGAGGATAAAGCAAGGGGGTCCACCAGGGGGCTTGACCTCGGACAGACCCTGGGCGCAAGGATAAACCTGAGAAGCTGCTGGGCTAACAATGGCTACCCAGTCTCAGGAAGTTCAGAAGAGAAAGATTAACAACAAGAAAAAGAAGTCTTTAACACTTGACAACTTTTACACAGAGAAAATCCAGTCAACCAAGCAAACAGAGGAGGAGAACAAACAAGCATCCGGACCCTCCTCAAATAAGGAAAACTCCTCACAAGCTATGGAAAAGTTCAAAACTGAGATTTTGAGGAAAATGGAAGAGATCTGGCGAGAAAATAACAGTTTAAAAGGTAGAATCTTGCAACTGGAAAGTGAGGCTCAGAAACCAAATGAACTGATAAGCAAATTGAACACCAGAAATGACCAGATTGAAAAGGAATACCAGAAGCTTATAGCCGAAAACCAGAAGATTATGGCCGAAAACCAAAAGATTATAGCCGAAAACCAAAAGATCATAGCCAAAAACCGAAAGATTATAGCTGAAAACCAGTCCCTAAAGGCTAGAATTGAGCAGCTAGAAGCTAATGATCTCTCAAGACAACAAGAACAAATAAAACAAAGTCAAAAGACTGAAAAAATAGAAGGAAACATGAAATATCTCAATGAGAGAGTGACAGACCAAGAAAACCGGTCTAGAAGAGACAATTTAAGAATAATTGGTCTTCCAGAAAAACCAGAAATTAATAGAAACCTGGACTCCATACTAACAGAAATAATTCAGCAAAATTGCCCTGAAGTCCTACAACAAGAGGGCAATATAGACATTGAAAGGATTCATAGAACACCTGTGACATTCGATCAAGAAAGGACAACACCAAGAAATATAATTGCCAAATTCAAGAGTTTCCAAGCAAAGGAAAGAATCTTACAAGAAGCCAGAAAGAAACAATTCAAATATCAAGGAGCACCAATCAGGATCACACAGGATCTGGCAGCCTCCACACTAAAAGATCGCAAGGCTTGGAATACGATATTCAGGAAGGCAAGAGAGCTGGGCCTGCAACC
Organism: Gracilinanus agilis; assembly: GCF_016433145.1. Classification (NCBI taxonomy): domain Eukaryota; kingdom Metazoa; phylum Chordata; class Mammalia; order Didelphimorphia; family Didelphidae; genus Gracilinanus; species Gracilinanus agilis. Next base: position 187,173,260 of record NC_058130.1, read on the forward strand.
ACAGATCAACTACCCATCAAAATTGACTATATATTTCCAGGGGAAAGTATGGGCATTCAACAAAATTGAAGAATTCCACAACAAACACAGCAATTATATGAAAACAACTACAAAACACTTTCCAAACAAATAAAACTGGATCTAAACAATTGGAAAGCCATTGATTGCTCATGGGTAGGTCGAGCTAACATAATAAAAATGACAATTCTACCCAAATTAATTTACCTATTTAGCGCCATACCTATCAAGCTACCAAAAAACTTCTTTACTGAATTAGAAAAAAACTATAACAAATTTCATTTGGAATAACAAAAGATCAAGAATATCAAGGGAAATAATGAAAAAAAATGTGAAGGAAGGGTGCCTAGCAGTA
>NC_058130.1:187174001-187252845 GCF_016433145.1 Gracilinanus agilis
GGGGGGTGAAGGGGAAAGTAGGAGCATGAATCATGTAACCATGTTAAAAATGATTATTAATAAATGTTAAAAAAAAGTAATGTAGAAACCTGACAGAGTGTAGCCCCCAAGAAGGATATTACTGTGTGAATGAGCAGATGTTATATGGAACAAGTTAGGTCTTGCATCATAGTTCAAATATTTCATAGGCTTATGTATTGTGAAACCCATTTTTTGGACACTGATACCCACTCATTCTCTATTTATTTGACAGATATTTATGAAGTGTCTACAGGGAACTATGCTAGGAGTTGGGATATTAAATAAAGTAAGTTACAGTGCTTCTTCTCTGGCAATTTATATTTCAAAGAATAGATGACACAAAGACTTATAAAATAGATTAGACTGTGATGACTACATAAAAGAGATGCAAAGAAAACATGAGATATTTGAGGAGAGAAAGAGTGCTGATGCAGCCCAGCTGCTCCATGATCTTCTTGCATAGGTCTGAGCACCTAAAAAGGGAAGCCTAGGGCTGTGAGAATATGGGTGGAAGGGTTAAAGATCAAGGGAGAAAAGGCAACCCAATAATAAACTCACAATGAGGCACAGAGACTGTCAGCTTTTCAGTCCTTCCTTGTGTGGTCAGAGAGAGAGAGAGCTTCAGGGAGCTGATCTGTTTATTAAGGATAGTTGCATGAGATAGGGTGGCAGGGTGTCAATTACCCAGTTAGTACATCAGAAATTTTAACATGTTAATGACAAAGCCAAAAGAGTGGATGATAGCACAATAGATTGCCAGGTATCTGGGGGCAGAATCCTTCTCCTTTCTGGGAAGCTGACATCAGGCTTATCTTAGGAATGCAGGTGTAAATCTTTGACATTACAAAGGACCCTTAAAACTTGTCTGTCAGCTTACACACAAGAGATAACAGCAGAGGTTTGGATTTTAAGATCAACAAAATTTAAGCCCATCCAATTTAAGGATTCAGAAATCAATCATGTGAAATATTAGAAATATATCCATAAGTCTGTTCCATGAACATTTTGCTCATTCAAGTCAGCTTTTGAATACATCATTAACACCTTCATGATTCCTTACAATTGAAATCCTTAAAGTGCTTCTAACTTGGGAACATGAATGGAAGGGTGGACCTGAACAGGGTCTGAAAGAAAAGATTGAATTCAGTAGGTGAAGATGAATGGCTCAGGGAAATGGGCACATTAGGTAAGCCCTGATGAATATAGACAGAGGTATGAGAAGATGCAAGCATGTCTTAGGAAAAGTAGGCATAGGCTTTTGTAAAATTTCAGTAGGAAATTTGGAGATTATCTAGTCTTGAAATTTTTCATCTTTTTTTGTGCTATGGAACTCTGGCAATTTGGTGAAACTTCTGTACTACTCAGAATAGCATTTTTATTACATGGAAAAAAAGATCATAAAGGAAACCAACTGTATTGAAATAGTTATCAAAATTAAAAATAATAATAAATTCACAGATCCTGGGTCTATTCTTACTTTATCCATAGATGAAGAAATTTAGACCCACGAGTTTAAGTGACTTATCCAAAGCCACATACCCACATGTAGTAAGTAACAGATTCAAGGCCCACATCTGGCAACTCCAAATTAAGGACTATTTCCACTACATTGGACTGTTTCAAAGTCTAGATTGGTTGGGTCACAGAGTGAATGAGGATGTAAGTTAGAAATGTAGGGTAGAACCAAATTTTGAAATCTTTGGATTGTTACTCTAAAGAGATTGTACTGTATTTGATAGGCAATTGGGAGTAATTTAAGTTTTTATTTGTTTTGTTTTAGTATGGGAGTGATAGAGGTAGGAAGATTAGAAGGGAATAGGAAGAGGCATATCACTTAAGAGATTTTTATAAGTTCTGAGAAAGTGATAAAGACTTGAAACAGAAAAGGTATGCAGATGTAAGAGAGATTTCAGAACTAAAATGATAGAATTGCTAGGACCTAGCAAATTATTTGACTTATAAAGGGCAAAAGAAGGAAGAATAAAGGGTGATGTTGAGTCTTTAAGTTTGGGGAATAAGACAATGGTGCTATTAATAACCAAATATTTTCTTTATTTTTTGTGGGTTTTTTTGGTTGATATTTCTTTCACAAGATGACTAATATGGAATTTATTTTGGATAATTGCTTAAGTAGAACCAATGTAAAATTGCTTGCCTTCTCAGTAAGAGGGCAAGAAAATAAGGGAGGGAAAGAATTTGAAACTCAAATTTTTATTTATTTTTTAATATTGGAAAATATCAACACATTTAATACTTTAAATATACACAATTTCTTTATAAAGTTAAAATAAATGTAACAAGTTAAAGTATTTGAAAGGAACCAAAAAGTCAAAAAATTTTATGTGGATTTTCCAGGTTGTGGGGGTGCTGAACCCCTAATCCCATTAATGTGGTAGGACACCTGTACTTTTAAAGTGCTTAACACAGTGCTAGGCACATAGTAGACCTTTGATAAATGTTTGGAACTCAAACTTTTAAAACAAGAATGTTAAAAATTGTTTTTATATGCATTTGGAAAAAATAAATAAAATATTTAAACTGTATTAAAAATAACATAAATATTAAAGTTGGCAGGAAGGGTGAATTTAGGGGAGATGGTTATTAGGCATTTCCTTGTCCCTAGGGTGCCTTTTTTTTGCCTGGGTAAAGTATATCCCAGGATATTGAAAGCAAATGTAATTGCTGAACCACTATTGAACCTTGAATCTTAGTAGATTCTAAAACACAATTATTATTATAATTATTTAATCTATACCTTCTGTCTTAGAACAATATTAAATATCAGTTTCAAGGTAGAAGAGTGGTAAGGGTTAGGCAACTGGGGTTAAGTGACTTGCCCATAGTCAAACAGGAATTGTCTGAGGTCAAATTTGAACCCAGGACTTCCCAACTCCAATCCTGGCTCTCTATCCACTAAGCCACCAAAATGCCCTCAGAACACAATTATTTAAAGGATAGTTTGTGAACCCATTTATGCTGGAAATGGTAATCTTTAAAAACCAATATGTCTTCATCAAGAACTAACGCTTATTTCCTTCATTGATGAGATGAGTGGAATGCAAGTTGAGGGAGGAGAAAAGGATGCTGTGGATTTCAGCAAAACATTGGACAAAATACATCATACTAGCCAAGTGGATAAGAGAGAGAAATGCAGGCTAGGTGATAGCACACTTAGATGGATTCAGAGCTGATTGCATGATTGAACCCAAAGAACAGTAATTAACAGAAAGGAGGCCTTTGGTAGAGTGCTCCAGGGATCTATTCTTGGCTTTGCTCAGTCCAACATTTTTGTTAATGGCCTGGATTGAAGCCTAGATGGGATATTTGTCAGATTTGTAGATGGTATGAAATTGAAGGGGAGAGCTAACTCGCTGGATGAAAGATCCATAAAGATCTCAGCAGGCTAGAATGATAGACTGGCTCTAAAAACATGAAAGGATATTAATAGAGGTAGACATAAAAGTCACTGTTTGCGAGGTAGATTTTTCTCAAAACCAATTCAGAATTGTTAAGTAACAATTTTGGTGGGAAATAAGCATTTGGATTTATTGGACCACAAACTCAATGTGAGCTAATAACATCATATGGAGAGGGATGGGAGAGGAGAAGTAGGGAGAGAGAGTGAAGGGGGAGAAAGAAGGGGAAAAGGAGAGGCAGAGGGGGAGAGAGAGAGAGAGAGGAAGAGAGAAGGAAGGAGGGAGGAAAGGAAAGAGAGAGAGGGAAGGAGGGGAGGGGGGAGAAAGAGAGAGACAGAGGGAGGAAGAGGGAAAGAGAGGAAGAGGGAATGAGGGAGAAGGGGAAAGAGAGAGAGGCAGAAAGGGAAGGAGGGAGGGAGAGAGAGAGAGAAAGAGAGAGGGACAGACAAAGACAGAGACAGAGACAGAGGAAGAGGGAGGGTGGGAGGGAGGGAGAGAGAGACAGAGGCAGAGAGAAATGGGGATGAGTAATGTTCTCCAGAGCTTAACTGAGAGAGTTTTGCTATCCTCTGCCCTGGCTACTAGACATTTCCAAGATGCCACAATCAGTTATAGATGTCACGTTTTAAATGGAAATAGATTAGCTGGAGTGCATTCAGAAGAAGGCAATCAGGATGGATGGAAAGACTCCTGGAAAATATAGTACAAGGCCTAGCTAAGAGAACTAGAGATTAAGTTTAGCCTGGAGAAGAGAAGGTTTGGGGCCAGTGGGGAAACATGATTTGTCACACTGGTATGCAGACTAGAGATTAGACTTTTTTGTTGTTCAGGCATTTTTCAGTCATGTCTAACTCTTTGCGAACCCTTTTGGGGTTTTCTAGGCTGAGATCCTAGAGTTGTTTGCCATTTCTTTCTCCAGCTCATTGTACAGATTAAAAACTGAGGCAAGTAGGGATAAGTGACTTACCCAGGGTCATATAGCTAAGGAAAGTCTGAGGCCAGAATTGAGCACAGGATTTCATGACTCTAGGTCCAGCCCCTTATCCATTATACCACCTTACTGCCCATAGGATTATTTTGCTTAGATAATATTTATACGGGGTCCCAAAAATCTTATTGCATTTTAAATCTTAAAAATATTACACATTAAAGCTTTAAAATGCAATAAGAATTCTGGGGCACCTTGTATAATACTTTACTGCTCACAAAATGCTTTATATGTATTATTTCATTTGATCCTCAGAAAAGCTCTGTGCTGTAGGTGCTATTATTATCATCCCCATTATACTGGATGAGTAAACTGAACCCTAAGAGAAGTCAGATAACTTGCGTAGGGTTACAGGACTATAATATTGGAGTACAGTTTGAATTCAGATATTCCTAATCCCAGCCCCTCTCTGCCACCTAGCTACCCTTAGTTGCTAGAATGAAGCCAATTTAGTCTTTGTGTATGTGTGTGAAAAGATATGGACAGTTGGAGCTGCCCAGACATTTGGAAGGTGCTGGATGCTACCCTACTGGAAGCATGCCAAGACAAGCTAGTGCCCTTGTGGTGAAGGTTGTAGCCGGTGCTCTTATTTGGGTATAGGTCTTTGAAGCCCCTTTGGTCTCCTAAATTCTGTGCTCCTTGGGTGCCATCCACAACAAAATTCATGTTAAATATGAGATATGGGCCTGGAGCAGACAGAGGGAGGAGATGTGATAGACCTCATTGTCCCTGAGCCATGGGGAAAGAATCAATAATCAAACACTCAAAGAAGAAAGAAAATCAATAATCAAAGAAGCTAATAATAAACATTTCTTCACTACTATGTACCAGGCATATGGTAGTGGGGCAGCTAGGGAACACAATGGATAGAGTACCAGCTTTGGAGTCAGGGAGACTCATCTTCCTGAGGTCAGATCTGACCTCAGACACTTCCTAGCTGTGGCAGGTCACTTCTCCCTGTTGGCCTTGGTTTCCTCATCTATAAAATGATCTGGAGAAGGAAATGACAAAACACTCCAGTGTCTTTGCCAAGAAAACCCCCAATGGGGTCATAAAGAGTCAGACACAACTGAACAACAACAAATGTGCTAGGCACTAGGGATACAAGAGTCATAAGAAAATTCTCACCTTTAAGGAGCTCATAATCTGATTGGAATCAAGAAGGAAAAAGGTGTGTTGTCATTTGCAATGAGGGCAAATAGTCAGTAGACTAAAAAGAGCTGGAGGATTTTGTGATAAGAAAATAGTAGTGGGTGGTGTTGGAGAGTGGTAGGAATGGAAATCAGATTGCAAGAATCAAAAAAATGAGTGAGTACTGAAGAAGACAGCAATTATAGACTCATCATTCATGCAGATGGTTCTTTCTAGAATTGTGTCAGGGATGGGATTAGAGGGATAGCAGAAATAATTGAGTTCAAATCCCCATTTTTTAAATAAGGGAACTGGATCTCAGATTAAGCATCTTGGTCAGAATCATAGCTAGTAAGTACTAGAGTTGGGATTTGAACCCGGTCTTCCTGGGTTGGAGTCCGGCACTCTATTCACCATCTCACTATGATCAGATGTGATACAATAGTTGGAAGAAGTAGATAGGTTAAGAGAAGGCTGGGTTTTTTTTTTTGGTGGGGGGATGTGAAATGTGTGTGTGTGTGTGTTTATAAAATGAATACTTTTAAAATAAAAGTTAGCTATGCTGGATCACATTTTAGAAATGACACCATGTTTTAAATATCAGTCAACTATCATTCATTAACTGTCTGCTATATGCCCAGGAATACAAAGAAAGAAAAAAGAGTTTCTGCCCTTGTAGAGAGCTCACAGTCTAATGGAGCAAATAATACATAAACAAGTAGGGTATGGATAAGATAACTAGGAGATTACCAATAGATGGAATGCACTAGAATTAAGGACAGTTGGTAAAGATTTCTTATAGGAGGAGGGATTTAAGCTGGAGCTAGAAGTAAGTCAGAGAAGAAAGGAGTTGGGATGAAGAGCAAGAGCATTCCAAGCATTGAGTGCAGCTAGTGAGAACATTCAGTGACAGGGGAAATTAAGGAGGCACTGAAGATTTTTGAGCAAAAAATTAGCATGGCTTGATTTGTTCATAAGGAAGATTATTTCAAAAGAATGAATGGAATAAGTATTTAGTAACTGTCTAAACAATTTACAAATATTATCTCGTTGGATTATTGCAACAACTCTTGGAGTTAGGTGCTATTATTACCCTCATTTTACAGAGTAGGAAACTGAGGTAGACAGAGGTTAAATGACTTGCATAGTGTCACTCATCTAGTTAAATGTTTGTGGTTGGATTTGAATTCAGGTCTTCCTGACTCTAGGCTCAGTGCTCCATCCTCTGTATGCCCTGCCTGAGTCAGGGGAGAGGATTAGAGACTAGAGTTAGGAAGAATATTAAGAGGTTATTTCAGTAGTCCAGGCAGGACAGTGAGGATCTGTAGAAGAGTTATGACAGTGGGAAGAGAGATACAGGGAGAGATATTGCAGAGTTTAAATCTGCCAAACCTGGTGGCTGGATCCAAAAGCTGTAGAACAAGACTGAATCAATGATAAATCTGAATTTATCAAAATAGGAGAAAGAGAGACTGATGGGGCCATGAGAATGTAATCAGGAGGAATAAGTTTAGGGGAACTATGTTAACTTTAATAAATATTAAGTTTTGATGGTAGTCTATGCAGGTGGAGATGCCATGAAGGCAGTAGGGAAAAAGCATGTTTATAGCTTAGAAAGAAAGTCTGCTGAGATATAGATTTGAGAGTCACAGGGGTGACAGCTAAAATCTTGGAAGAGTCTGTGGCCACAAATGTTGCCATGCTGAAATAAAGGTGTGGTTGAATTTAGATTGCATGGTGCTAAATGTGGCATAAATGTATAATGCGTTGTGATAAATTACCTCTCAGAAGATATTTATTTTTCCAAAGGCATAATTAACACTACTTTGCCATTTTATCTATTAATTTTTATTTTTTGCTATTTCATCAGGTATTCCCTGACCCCATTCTGTTAATCGTTCTAACCACTAATCATAACACCATCTGCTTAAAGTCATAGAAAAACAGCATGGGGTCATTTTAAGAGCTTTCGGCTTCCTCTACTGGGAATGACTGTTAAAATGAGGTAAGGTACAGTATTTACTTTAAGGCTAGTAAATGCTATCAGTTCATGCTTTTTTCAACACATAATATTATAAATGTATTTTTAATTATTGAAATGCTTAAGGATTTTCAAGCTTCTCCATGAATGCCATAGGGGAAAGAGAGATGAAGGAAGCTAAGGTCCCAGCTTTCATCCAAAGACTTTTTCTTAGAGCTATAAATAGGAAGTTTTGCATGTGAGACAAGAAGACATTATGAAACCCTAAATGTGGAGGTGGTGGGTGGAAGGAGGGTACAACCAGGGGAGAGGGAGGGAGGAAGAGAGAGAGGGGAGGGAAGAGAGAAGAGAGAAGAGACACTGAGACCCAGGGATACTAGTACAAGATGGGAAAAGATAATCACCTAGTTGCTTCCAATCCAACAAGCATTAATTAAGGATCTGCTCTGTGCCAGGCACTGTCCTGCGTAACCTGTCTCATTTTTACTTCTCTGGTCCTTTTACACATTATTCTACACACACAAACACACACACACACACCCAGTCACGTTGATTGTCTTACTTGCTGTTTCTCACACATACATTCCATTCCCCAATTCTGTGCCTTTGCACTGGCTGTCCTCCCCATCCCTACTGCCCCCATCCTAAGCCTGGCATGACCTGCCAACTCTCCTCTGTCCTTGGTTTCTTTCCTTGGCTTCCTTTAAGACCCAGCTCAAATTCTTCCTTTTCCCACTCCCCCCATCACCACTAGGGGTAATTGCTCTCCCACATTTTCTTCTATCTCCTGTATGTACCTACTTATATACATGTTGTAGCCTCTATTACTGATTTTATCTCTTTTTGTGTCCTCACTGCAAAGTGTCTTGCACATAGTACGTGCTTAATAAGCCTACATTAACTGATGTGAAGGGGGCAGAAGTAAAGGAAGGGGTAAAATAAGCACAGATCAAGATAATGTGAAGTCCTGTGATTTCATCATTATGAGAACCCCATCTACCAACACTTATCATAGGTCCTTTATACTTTAGGAGACAATCTTTGTGAGCTTGTTTGGTTTGGTTTGGTTTGGTTTTACCAAACATCACCTGCTAGCTACCTTTTTGGACCATGAGCATCTCTGAATCTAATTTACACGTAAAATATTTAGACCTGTTCTAAAAGCTCATCTAGGTCTATGGGAGCAATCAAAGCTTAAGTTCGCTTGGTATGGTCTCTGAGAACTCAAGCTCATTTACTCCTCATGAGGCACTGGAATATGAAACGGCTAATGAACTAAGAGGAGGAGGTTTACTATTAAATTAGCAGTGAGGCTAAGAGCTTGCTGATTTCTCCTTCACTTTCGGCCCCCCAGGTAATCTCTGACTATGCATGTTCTCCTTTTTGCTTACTTTAGCAGCTCTGAAGAATTCTCTCTTATTTTGCAAGCTCTTGCATTAATTCCCACCCCCAAGTGATTAAGTATGAATTTCAACATAATCCGTTATAACACCAAGGAGAAATGACTTATAATAAGTTCTATGGAAAGAAGCTTTCCAAGAACTCAATTCTGAGAACATCGTGGCAAAATAGACCAGCTTAACTCTGACCTAAAGCCATATAAATCGCTTGAATCCATTCAAAATGAAGGCAACACTTTAATGAACTCTTCCTCTGTATTTAAAGCCTTTATATATAAGTCCTGGCTTTTGGCCAGATTTGGTCACCATGACCACATACAATCAAATACTGCACAGCTGCACACTTTTTTCTTTCTGCCTAAAATCAGATACCCTTGAAAATAGAACATTAGAAATGCTCACCTCCTGTCAGTCCTTATATTGTAGTTAGAAAGTCTAGTGCTCAGCAGACTGCCCATCACAGGCCAAAGGGCAACCCAACAGGCCATTTGGGGTATCTAGACTAGTGATTGCTCATGTCTTGTATTAGGACACAATTGGAAGATAGAGAACTTGGATCACTTTCTCTACTTAGCACTTCTGAGAAAAAGAGGATAAAAGGAGCAGCTGGGTGACTCAGTGGATTGAGAACCAGGCCTGGTGACAGGAGATTCTGGGTTCAAATCTGGCCTCAGACACTTCTTAGCTGTGTGACCCTGGGCAAGACACTTAACCCACTCTCTTGCCTTGAAACTGATAATATTGATTCTAAGACAGAAAGTAAAGGTTTAAAAAAATAAAAGGAGGGATAGAAGATGTTACAGTGGTCAGTGTTACTACTCCAATAATTCAAGCATGGTTAAAGTCAAAAATTTAGACCTGGAAGGAACCTCAGATGTTATTTTATAGTTAATAACTGAGGTTAAAGATATTAAGAAACTTGCCCATTGTTTACCCAGCTAATATCTGAGGTTGGATTTGAATCTAGGTCTTCTTGACTCCAAGTCTCATGTTTTATCTTTTGGTGCTTACACTCCAATTTCATTGCTTGTTGGACTTCCATACTGTGATAAGACATCAAAGTGAGACTTTGGATTATTTTAGCCCTGGTACATAGCCTATACTTGCAATTCTGCATTGGTTGAAGAATTTTCCAGCCTGAGAATTCCTGCAATAGTGGATAGGACATTGATCTGGAAACCTGAAGGACATAGGTTCAAATCCTTCCTAACAGTTTTTTTTTACATTGAAGTTTGTTTCTTTCTTTGTTACATTAAAATACTCAATTAACTCCCTCTCTCCTGTAAGATTAAAAATTAATATCCAATACTCCAAGTATTATATTTTATAAGATTTATTAATAATCACTTGAAGTAGAGGAAAGTGATAGCCTGAGTAAAGAGGAGTTTACCCAGACCTTAATAAAGGGAGAAGAGAGAGCAAGGGCAGAGTTTCAGAATATTTTATCTACACAAGGTAAGCATATAATTTGGGGAGGAAAAGAAAGGGATTCTGGGAAATGAAGTCCAAGGGTACAAAATTCTAATTACACAATCCCCCCATCCACTTAGAGAAGTCATTATTTGACAAAAAGGCATCATTTGCAATATATAAAACTATGTGTTTCTAATTTCTATCAGTTCTTTCTCTGGAGAACAAAAATGCAAGTTCTGTGGCCCTGGGAAAGCTGTTTAATCTCTCTGGGCCTCAATTTCCTCATCTGTTAAATAAAAGAATTGGACTTGATAGCCTTTTATGGTCCCTAATTCTAAATCTATGACCCTTTGGTCTCTTAAACCAATGAAATTACAAGTCAGATTGGGGAAAAAAAGCCTTGGTCTTATTCCTATTGAGGATAGGGGAAGGGATAAAGAATGCTACTATAGATAAATGAAATTTCCAGAAACTATCCATATACACAATATCAGCCAATAGTGTCAAACACTTTCCTGATTAACCTTACTATGAAATCTGTCACTAAGGAACTAATTGGCTGCTTATCTCTTTTCTCCTTTGATAAGCACTTAAGTTTTCAACTAGAAGAACTTCTGATCATCATTCAGCTTAATTTAAGAAAAAATTATTAGAACCCCTACTATGTGCAAAAGACCTTTAGGTAATGAGAAATAAAAAGGTCAAAATGAAGCAACTCCTGTTGTCACAAAGTTTTTTAATTCTATTAAGGAACAGGGTATGTATAGAGACTAAACTGGGGAGTCCAGAGGCCCACAGAATCTTTTAAATCTACAGCAGAAAGAGGGCTTAGGGGCTGTCTAGTTTAACCCCCCTCGTTTTACAAATGAGGAAATTGTGACCCAGGGAAGTTGTCACTTGTCCAACATCACTAAGGAAGGACAACAGGGGTAGTATTTGAATCCAAGTCCTCTGACTCTGGAGCCATTATTTTTTCCACTGCACCAAGAGTTTCTTTGATTCTTTCCTCTCTAATCTCACCCTCTTCATTTGCCCAATTGTCACATCTGTTGGCTGTCTCTTATAGTATCTCTAGCATCTGCCCTTTCTTCTCTGCTCACATTGTCATTATCCTGGTTCAAGCCCTCATTATCTCACATCTAAATTATTGTAATCTCCTAACTCCTTGCCACTGTAATATTGAATGCTGTTCACTCTGCTTGCAACAGAGACCTTGCTATCTTCTACCTGCTAAAATCCTTTATTTCCTGTAGAATCATCCAGCAATTGCAGAAGAGCTTTCCCATTTCCCTCAAGCTGGAAATAATTCCTCCTTCCTCCAGTCTCTCCTCTACAATTATCACCATCTAAACTGTGCTGTAGTTATTTTGTTTAGAGCTTTCCCTTTTACTAGGGGCTTCTTAGAGAAGGTAGAAACTTTTATTTCTCATCTTTTCATCTTCATTTCTTCATTAAAGGGGTACGGAACCCTTTGGCCATCTGGTGAAATCTATGGATCTCTTCTCCAAATTAAGTACATTCATACAACAAGACATTAAACATTTATTAGGGATCTACTTTGTGTAAGGCATTTTGGTAAGTGCTGGGAAAATAAAAAGAGTCTTTGCTTTCAAAGAACCCATGAACCATTATATATAAACAAGCTATATAAAGGATAAATTGGAGATAAATCTCTGAAGGATTACATTAGCATGAAGGGGAACTGGGTAAGACTTTTCCCAGAAAGTGGACTTTTAGCTGAGATTTGAATGAAGACAGGAGACTGAGATAAGGAAGGAGAGAACTCCAGGCATGTGGGACAGCCAGTGAAAATGTACACAATCAGGAGATAGAGTGCCTTGTGGGAAGACTAGCTAGAAAGTGAGTGTCATTGCATGATAAAGTATGTGGAGGAGAGTAAGGTGTAAGAAGGCTGGAAAGGTCAAAAGGGGATTAAGGGTTGTAGATGTAAAACAGATGATTTTATATTTGATCCTAGGACTAATAGAGAGCTACTGGAGTTCTGTGAATGAGGAGGGAGTCCCATAGTGATGGGCAAACTTTTTAAAGAAGGGACCAGAGGAAAGGAAATGCTCATCCATCAGTCTGTTTCTAAGGCAAATCTTTCAAAGTTTCATTGTATTGAATCCTATTCATTGTATTAGTCAGATTAGGAATAATGTCCCGCAGTAGGATAGGATATTTCAGGGGGCTGCATGTGGCCTGCAGGCCATAGTTTGCCCATCACTGCTTTAGGAAGATCCCTTTGAACTGTGTGGATGATGACCAGAATGAGGTAACAGGAGATAGGAGAATTAACTATATGACATAAAATACATAATATTATAAATGAAAAAAATTATATCAAAATATAGCTTTCAAAATATTTTAAAAAACATTCAAAAAGAAGATCCCAGATTAAGAACCTCTTATTTAGGGTTTTACCTACTAGTAGACACCAGACAAGTCTTAGAGTTGGAAATAGTTAATAAAATGTAATATTAATGACAACTATGGTAATAAAAATAAACGAGATAGTTTGATTTGATTTAATATGAAGCACAAGACATGAATGGAAAGTTTCTTGTCTTATCTATGTCTACTGACACTCCTTAGTATTTTAAAACAAGGATAATCATTAACATGTCATTACTGTGGGAAAAGTGCCACATAGAAGTGTTGTTCAGAGGCATGATAACGTTCCTTTCCACTTCTGGTACTTAACTAGCAGTGATATCATCTTTTAAGATATGTAAATAAAATTTTTATAAAGAGAATCTTAATGGTGATGATCAATCCCAAGTTCTACCCTAAACTTTTTACCCTCCATTCCTAGGAAATACCTAATTCTTTTCTAGACTGTTTTGGTTTTTCCTAGTTTCTATGATTTTATTTTTGCTGTTAGTCTAGTTTTCAATCCCTCCCTACCTCTATTGCGTGATTTTTTTCATGACTTTCTATCAAATCTCCATAAACAAGCCAGTCATTATGTTGGAGGATATCCTCTGATTCTCTTAAAATCCTTAATGTGGTGCGTCAGTTTGTCCATCTTTTGAGTCTTACCTTTTTATTTAGCAATTCCTTTCTCTCCTTGTCAAATGCATTTTTGATTATGCCATTTATGCAACTCATTGTTGGTAATATGCTACAAGGGAACTACACCTAGTTTATTTCTTTCCAACTTCTCTTTAGGTGAATGTTTAGTATTTATTCTTCTGAGATCGAGGTGTTACGTGATTTGCTTTATTCTGATTTATTCTGATGCTGCCTCATAGTATATGGATGAACTTTACATCTCAAAGGCTATGCTGTGGAATTCAAATTCTAGAAGGGACTACTAATTTAGAAAAGCATTTTATAAGGGAATATGAAGGGACTATGCATGGGTCATAGAATCATCATCAGAGAGCTAGCTACCAGGTGATTTTTTCCCCAAGGATTTTCCTATGGTCTTTTTTTGTGTGTGTGTGTGTGGTTAGTGTCTTTTTAATTTAATTTAATTTAATTTGATTATTTTATTTTTTAGAAAAATGTTCCATGGTTACATGATTCATGTTTTTACTTTCCCCTTCACTCCCCCACCCCTCCCCCAGTGTCTTTTTTTAACTCTTTGAAACAGACACAAAATATGATATGAAAGACAAATCATTTCTAGTGCATAAAGTACTGGACTTGGACCTACTTCAAATCCTGATTTAGGCACTTAACAACTGGACACATCATTTAGTCTCTCTTAAGTCCAGTTTCTTTAAATATAAAATGGAAAAGATTGTAATAGAAAAAACTTCATGGGAATGAGGCAGCTAGATGACCCAGAGGATTGAGAGCCAGGCCTAGAGATGGGAGCTCTTGAGTTTAAATCTGGCTTCACATACTTCCTAGCTATGTGACTCTGGGCAAGTTACTTAATCCCCATTGCCTACTCCTTACTTACTATTTTTTTTTTTTTTTTGCTTTAGAATCATTACATAGTATTGATTTCAAGATGGAAGGTGAGAATTAAAAAAAAAAAGAAGAAGAAAATATTATAGGATTGTTGTGTGGATCAAGGGAGATTAAGTTATCTAAAACACTTTGCAAAAGTCAAAATGCTATATAAATGCAAATTATTACTATTTCTTATAATAGATGAAAGAGATATATAGGCACACAATGGTTTTTTTCAGTTCAGTTGTATCTGACTCTTCATGACCCCATTAGGGATTTTCTTGATAGAGATACTGGAATGGTTTGCCATTTTACAGATAAGGAAACTGAGGTAAACAGGGATAAGCGACTTGTCCAGGGTCACATAGTTGATATCTGTCTGAGGACAGATTTTTTTTAATCTTTAGAATCAATACTAAATATTAGTTTCAAGGCAAAAGAGTGGTGAAGGCTAGGCAGTTAGGGTTAAATGACTTGCCCTCATGGCTAGGAAGTGTCTGAGACTGGATTTGAATCTAGGACCTCCCCTCTCCAGGCCTGGTCCTCTATCCCCTGAGCCACCTACTTGCCTCTGAGGGATGATTTGAACTCAGAAAGAGGAGTCTTCTTGGCACACCATCCGCTGCCCACAGTAGTATGTACAAGGGTTTTAAATGGGGAAGACTTTTTTACACCCAACTTAGCTTGACTGTTGATAAGATCTTAAATGTCGTGCTCACATGAATGTCTTCATCCTCATAACCTCACTGTTGTTATTTTTATCTCTGTTTTGAACACAGATGAACTAATCCATTGGAGAGGGAGGCTAGGAGGCAGCCTAACTGCCCTGGCATCCTGGGCTGCAATTGACAGTTGAGTCTGAGTCCAGGGAGGCAGAACCTGACAGGTAGCATTGCCAGGTGGCGTTCACTCAGCCTGTCTCCGAGTTATCTAGAAGAAAATGATTTGAAGTTGATGTGGGGACCAGTGAGAGAAAGCAGTCAAGTGACATTTGGGCATTTTGATTGCAAATGACTAATGTCCATCTTGTGTACAAATAGTGGGAAAGTTACTTGACAACAATTAAAATGACTTATTTTTTGGTGATGACCAGAACCCTTAGAAAATTATTTTTTATTTTATTTTTTTGTGAATTATTCCAAAATGATAAAATAGAAGAAAAGACTCATGACTTCTCCCTTCACTAAACATGAGACAGTAGCTTCTTTCTTTCAACATATTTTCTTTTAAACTCTTATTTTTGGGGGCAGCTGGGTAGCTCAGTGGGTTGAAAGCCAGACCTAGAGACGGGAGGTTCTAGGTTCAAATCTGGCCTCAGACACTTCCCAGCTGTGTGACCCTGGGCAAGTCACTTAACCCCTATTGCCTAGCCCTTACCAATCTTCTGCCTTGGAGCCAATACACAGTATTGACTCCAAGAGGGAAGGTAAGGGTTAAAAAACAAATCAAACACAAAAAACCCCTCTTATTTTCTTCCTTCTTGGTTACAAGGCAGAGATGTAAGGGCTAGGCAATGGGGATTAAGTAACTTGCCCAGGGACACACAGTTAGGAAGTGTCTGTGGTCAAATTTGAACCCAGGACCTCCCATATCTAGACCTAGCTTTCTATCTACTGAGCCATTTAGCTGCCCTTATTGAATTACTTCTAAAATTATAAAATAGAAGAAAAGACTCATGACTCCTTCCCCCTTCACTAAACATGAGGGAGTAGCTTCTGTCTTTAAATATATTTTGAGACAAGTTCTAAAAAAACTCAATCTCAGAGATGAGAGTTGAAAGATCTCAGTGGCCATCTAGTCCAAGCCAAATCCCAAAAGAAAACTCCACCTCAACATATCTGACAGATGGCCATCCACCCTCCTCCAAAAGACCTCCAATCTGAAGGAGGAGAGAAGGAGCACTACCTCTTGGCCATCCCACTTAGGAATAGCTTAAATTATTAGGAAACTTTTCTTGGCATCAATTCTCATTTGGCCTCTTCGTAACTTCTATTCATTCCTCCTAGTTCTACCTTTTGAGGCCAAACAAAACAAATTTGATCTTTCTTCCATTTAAATAGCTTTTCTATTTAATGATAATGAAAGTGTTTGCTGGAGTCTTCTCTTTAGCAAGTATTTGTTCTCCAGATTGAACTTTATGACTTGACTCAAGTCTTTCACCATCCTGGTGAACCGTCCAGCTTACTAATGTCCATTCTAAACCAAGGACCTCAGAATGAACATAATATTCTTCATACAATGTGACCAGGAAAGAGTGCAGAATAAAGGTAGATCATCTCCTTGTCTATGGAAACTAAACCTCTCAGGATAGCCCAAGGTGGCTTGTCAATATGAACATTGCTAGTTCTTATTGAGTTTGAGGATCCTCTAAAACTCCTACTTTTTTTTCTTCAAATTAGTAATGAAGTTGATTTTTTTAAACTCAAGTTTAAGACTTTACATGTATCTTTACTGAATGTTTTCTGACTGTAGTCAGCACAGCCCCTTAAGCTGCAAAGATCTTTCGGAATACTTATTTTTGTCATCCATTGTGTTAGCTATATCTCCCAGCTTTGAGTTATCTGAAAATTTGATGAATAGTTCCTGGGTTTGTTTTGGCAGGTATGCTCCTAGGTATTTTGTTCTATCTCTGGTTATTTTAAATGGATTATCTCTTGCTATCTCTTCTTTTTTTTTTTTTTAAACCCATACCTTCAGTCTTGGAGTCAATACTGTGTATTGGCTCCAAGGCAGAAGAGTGGTAAGGGTAGGCAATGGGGGTCAAGTGACTTGCCCAGGGTCACACAGATGGGAAGTGGCTGAGGCCGGATTTGAACCTAGGACCTCCCGTCTCTAGGCCTGGCTCTCAATCCACTGAGCTACCCAGCTGCCCCCTATTGCTATCTCTTCTTGCAGGACTTTGTTGGTGATTTATAGAAATGTTGATGATTTTTGTTAGTTTCTTTTATATCCTGCTACTTTGCTAAAATTGTTGATAGTTTCAAATAAATTTTTAGTTGAATCTCCAGGATTTTCCAAATATACAATCATACTGCATGTGAAAAGAAATAGTTTTATTATTTCATTGCCATTCTGATTCTTCCAATTTCATTTCCTTCTCTTATTGATACTGCTAGCACTTCTAATATGATATTAAATAATATTGGTGACAACAGGCTTCATTATTTTAATCCTGATTTTATAGGAAACGCTTTTAACTTATCCTCATTATAGATCATGTTTGCTGATGGGTTTAGGTATATACTTCCTATTATTCTAAGGAAAAACTCTTTGTCATGTTTTCAAATGTTTTTAATAGGAACTAATGTATTTTGTCAAAAGCTTTTTCTACATCTATTTTTATAATCTGATTTTTTTTACTTTGGTTGTTGACATAATCAATTATGTTAATCTTTTTTGGTCACAATATATAACCTTTGTGATATGTTGTTGTAGTCTTTTGGCTAATATGTTTTATTTAGAATTTTTTGCATCTATGCTCACTAATGAGATTGGTCTGTAATTTTCTTTGAGCTCTTCCTGGTTTAGGTATCAGAACTATATTTGTTTCATAAAAGGAATTTGGCAGCACTCTTTCTTTACCTTTTTCTAAATAATTTATTTAATATTGGAATTAGATAATCTTTAAATGTAGAATTCACGTGAACATAATTATAAAACACTTTTTAAACAGTCGGATTTAAATAATTAGAGAATAGCAGTTGTTCATGAATGGGCAGAGCCAATATAATTAAAATCATAATCCTAACCAGACTGATTTACTTATTTAATGTCATCTCAATTAAGTTACCAAAAAATTATTTTATTAAACTAGCTAAGACATAGAAAAGTGGAGCAATGGAACAGAATAGACTTACAACAAACAGGAGTAAAAAATTATAGCAACCTTGTGGTTTGACAAAAATAAAAATCTAAGCTTTTGGGATAAGAATCCACTGTTTGAGAAAAATATTTGTTGGGAAAACTGGAAAGCAGTCTGGCAGAATATACACCAATATCATATACTACTTACCAAAATGAGATGGAAATAGATATATGATTGAGGCATAAAAGGGAGATACTATAAGCAAATTAGAAGAAGAAAAAATGTATTATCTGTTGGATTTATGGAAAAATAATTTATAAATAAACAAAAGATATAAAGCATTATTAGATATTAAATGGAAATTTTTGAAAACATTAAACTTAAAAGTTTTTACACAAATAAAACGAATGGAGTCAAGATGAAAGGAAAACAGAAAACAAACAAAAAAAGAAAATGGAGGAAATTGTATAGGCAGTTTCTCAGATAGATGCTTCATATCTAAAATGTATAGAGAACTTTATCAAATTTATAAGAATATGAGCCATTACCCAAATGATAAATGGTCAAAAGATAAGAACAGGGAATTTTTTGGATGAAGAAATCAAAGCTATATATAACTATATGAAAAATGCTCTAAATAATTATTGAATATAGAAATTCAAATCAAAACAACTCTGAGATATCATTTCACACCTATCAGATTGACCAAAATGACAAATATTAGAGGGGAAGTGGATAAATGGGAACATTAATTCACTGTTGATAGAATGGTGAACTAGTCCAACCTTTCTGGGAAGCAATTATGCCCAGAGTTTCTATCTTTTGACCCAACAATATATCTATTAAGATTATTTCCTAGTGTGACCAGGGAAAAAGGAAATGAACCTAAATGTTCCTAAATGTTAATAGGTTTCTTTGTGGTCACAAAGAACTGGAAATTGAGGGGATGTCCATCAGTTGGGGATGATTAAACAAGGTGTAGCTTGTGATTATGATGGAATACTGCTGTGCCCTAGGAAATGACAAGTGTCATCTTCTTTTGGGAAGATGCAAATATATTTCCACATTTGGCTCCCAATAGATTGTTGCGACTAATTTACAGAAGATATCTCTGCCTATGAGATTGTTTGGACATGATGGTAATAACAAGTTAATTTTAGAAAAATATGGAAAAACCTAAATGAAATTATGAATAAGACAAGCAGCACCAAGATAGCAGCATCTGAACATTGTTCAAATAATGCCTTTTTATCTTCCACCTCTAGAGAAAGAACTGATAAACAGAAATAATCAAGACATAGTTTTTTTATATATACATATTTCTTTTTGTCAAATAATGCCTCCTCAGAGGGAGGGAAGGGAGATATGTGTGAATTCTAACGTAACAAATTAATAATAATAAGAAAATATGATGAACATTCCCTATCTGCCCTTATTCAAATTATTGATAAAAATGTTAAGCAATATGGAACCATGTACAGATCCCTGTGGTACTCCAATGGAAACTTCTTGCTTAATTGACATTGAATTGTAAACAGCTACTCTTTGAATCTGACCACTTGTCCAGTTACTAAACCATTTAATTGCATTATTGTCAGATAAATTCATGTTTCTTCTCTCTTTTCCATAAGATTTGAGGCAATTAAGTGATACATCATGGGAGAGAAAGGTTGGTAAATCCTTAGCTCTATTGACGATAGCTGCTGCTTTGATATCTTCCTAGTTCAGATGTTCCACCTCCTTTTTTGTGCTAATATTTGAATTTATTATATTCACATAAATTTGGACATACAATTTAATATATTGATACCATGACATATTAACATATGGTGACTTGTTTACATATTATAATATATAACATGATTGATTGTTATCCGTGCAGTAATTAGAGCCCTGGACTCCAGGAAGATCCAAATTCAAATACAGCCTCAGACACTTATTAATTTGTGACTCTAGAGAAATCTCTTAACCTCATTTTTCTCATCTCTAAAGTGATGATAATAATAGCACCTACCTTCCAGTTTTATTGAGGATTAAATGAGAGAGTATTTGCAAAATGTTTAGTATAGTACCTGGCACATAGTAGGTATTTAATTAATACTTGTCCTAAAAATTAGTATGATATACTTTACCAAATGCTTTGCTTAAAATTTAAATGAGTCATTTTTACAGTGCTCCTTTCATCTACCACTTTAGTTACCTAGCCAAGGAAAGGAAATAAAGTTTGTCTGGTATGATTTGTTCCTAATGAAAGTATGTTGGCTCTTTGTAATCATCCCTTCCTTTTCTAATGTTTACTGGCTCTCTCAGAAAGGTCCAGTCTAGAATTTTATGGAAATCGAAGTCCAGCTCACTGGCCTATTGTTTGCAGACTTCATTCTCTTTCTTTTATTGAAAGATAGGACAATTATCTACCTTCTCCTGAATTGCAGGAGAACTGTACCTCTCTTAGTCATTATGGTCTTTTAAAAAATCATTTAGAATGCTATGGCAGTCAGATTTTGGTATTTGAGGATATAGTTCGTCTGGATCAAGTGACTTAAATTCCTCAAAGGCAGTTAGGCATAATCCCTTACTTTATCCTTATCTTGAATGGAAGCCTCATAGTATAATAGAAAGATCTAGGTTCAAATACTGCTTCTTCTTGTATCTATTTGACCTTGGCCAAATCACTTAACCTCTCCTGGCCTCAGTTTCATCATCTAGAAAGCAAGAAGGTAGGCAACAAGTTGGCAAATATGACAAAAGATGAGAATATTCAGTGTTGGAGAGGTCAAATCAATAAACCTTCATAAAGTGTTTACTAGGTGCCAGGCACTGGAAATATAAATACAAACCAAAAATAAAATACAGCAGTTCCTCTATTCCAGGAAGGGGGGAAATGGTGGGTACATGGAACCCAGGAGAATTTGATTGGAAGAAAGTATTCTTAGTACGGCATGGCAGAGAAAGAGAGGAGAGTCAGGGGTGGAGCCTGGAGAAGAATGAAGACATGGCTAGACGGGGCACTTAACTTAGAATGGCAGTTTCATCTTTGTGTCTTCAGAGGCATATTCATGTATTGTTGGTAGGACTTTGAATCATCCAACTGTACTGGAAAGCATTTTGAAATTATTATTTGCATATATTTGGAATTGGAATAATTACTGCTAAGAAAGGGACTAAAATGTCAACATTCTTTGATCCAGAGATTATATTGCTAGATATATACACAAAGAAGTCAATGTTAAAAGAAAGGTTTCATATATATCCAAATACTGCACTTTCTAGTAGCAAAGAACTGGAAGCAAAGTAGATTCTAACTGGATGGGGGATGAACAAAAAAAATTGTAGTAGATAAATGTAATAGAGTATTATAGTTCTGTTGTTGTTGGTTCTTTGTTTTCAAAGAGGACCAGTGACATTACAAGGTAATGTTTTTTTTTAACATTTATTAATAATCATTTTTAACATGGTTACATGATTCCTGAATTGGATTTAAGGCAGAATTGCACAAAGTTGTCAGCCTCACTCTCAATTCCAGAGTTAGCCAAAGTCCAGTGGCAAGACAAAAGTCAAGATGACTAGCGATGGTCCAGGATGTAGTGGATGACCTTGGAAACTTTGATGTCTGACCAAGCTCTAAGCACACTACAGCACCTGTTTTAGCTCCCTTCATGACCTTTAGAACAAATTGTTCTCATTTGCCTTTTCTTTGAGGAGGGAGGGGAATCTTCACATGCTTCACAACCCAGGTACACATCCTCCTGAATCACTGAAGTATTTGAAGCCTGTCAATCTCAGCTTGATTTAGAACATTTTTTCTGGGGTGTGGCTGCTGTGCATGCTACAGCTTCTTGGAGCACAGGTGAGAATTGTGTGACAAGCAGACACCATAGACGTATGGGCAGCCCTAAAAATGCCTTGGTAAGCCCTCAGACCAAAGGAGCTAATCTTCCCCGAAAACCTTAAACACCCTAGTTCTATAAGAAATGATAAATATAGTGAGAGAACCATGGGAAGACTTTTATGAATTTATAAAAAATAAAGTGATCAGATTTGGAAAACAGTATACAAAATGACAATGACAATATCAATGGAAAGAATAGCAAAATAGTCAAAACTAAAATTATTGGCATCAAAGCAGAGCTATGAGAAGATCCCTCCCTCTACTCCCAACTTCTTTGCAGAGATGAGGGGTTGCTATAGGTTTAGAATACAGCATATAATGCCATTCTCCTTGTCAAAACACATAGTAGGTAAGCAAGAATTGAGTAGCCTTTCTTTCTTTCTGTCATCAAATAGTAAGAAGTTCCATATGTAGAAGGACAATGCCTTTCACCAGGATTATTGAATTTCTTATGAAGTTATACCACTATGAATTTAATAAATAATAGGCACCAAATAGAAATAAAAAGGCATGTATATTTCCTGGAAACAGATAAAAAAAACTAGGCAGTGCAAATAAAAAAGATTCGATAGGGTTCCTTTCCCTTTTTTTAGTGAATCAAAGCCCCTTATGTCTGAAGGAACATTAAAATGCTAAAATGCAAGGAGAAAAATCATACAGGAAATTGAAAAGGAGAGAGATGAAAGCTTACTCTCTGTAAAGGGGACTAATCTGAATGTGAACTTAATGCAGAAAGAAAACATAAAAGAAGAAGGAAATAGCACTGGCTGAGGAAGCTGAAGGAATTTAAAATGTTAGCTGTTCTTTTCTCTGGTGAAAACTCCCATACAATTGGATGACATTTTTCTGATTTGTTTGGATATGAAAAAAACCAACATAAATTTAAAAGACAAGAAAGAAATAATGAATTTATGTAGTGGATAGTTCTGGAAAATATGAAAACCTAGCCTAAGGCATGGAGTTGTTGAATCATGAGATGGAAAAGGATCTAAAGTTGTACTTAGCTTATTTACCTCTTTCCCTTACTGTCCCTCACTGGACCACACCTGACATCCCATGTCCTTAGAAATAACAATCTAGCTCTGATTTTTTTGTTCAGCCTAATTTCCCCAATATACACTTACTAAAACAAAACAAAGGGGATAGAGTGTCAGCCGGGACACAGGAAGATCTTGTTTAAAATATGACTTCAGACACTTTCTAGCTTGGTGACCCTGGGCAAGTCATTTAACCCCAATTGCCTAGCCCTTGATACTTTTCTGTTTTAGAACTGACATTAAGACAGAAGGTAATATTTAAAAACAACAAAATATCCTTTTTTGGTCCATATTCCTTTGTTAATGCCTTTCTTTCCATCTGAAAACTTGCTCTTTAATTCTGAAATGAAAAATTAGACTAGATGAATCCCAAAGACCCCTTTCAGCTCTAAATCCCATGATATTATAGGATTTCTTCTCCATGAAGCCTTCTGATATCATCTTGACCCAATCTTATAATAGAGTATTATTTGTGTACACGTCTCATGTCTTCCCACATATCATACATTCCTGAAGGGCAAGAGTTTGGTCACAGATCTTTGCAACCTCCTAAGCACCTAGCACTGTATCTTACTAAAAGGTCCTTAATAAATATTTTTTAGATGAAGAGGGGATCTGAGAGAAGGGAAGAGAATATACACACAGACATATATACACACACACACGGAGTACAAACTATGCACCAGGCACTATGCTAAGTGTATTCCAAATATTATCTCATTTGATCCTCACAACAACACTGGGAAGTTTTTTTATTTTTATTATCCACATTTTGCACTTGAGGAACCTGAAACAAAAAGAAGCTAAATGACTTTCCCAAGATAACACAACTAGGAAGTGTCTGAGGCCAGATTTGAACTAGATTTGAGTAGGGATCACAGCCTTCTGATTGGTGTGTTCTTTGATCTTAGAAAAGATGTCACATACCTAGCTGGCAGATACTCAGACACCCATATTACATAATGATTTTCAAAAAATAATAATGAAATTAAATTACTACTACTAATAGCCAGAAAAGAAACAGAGTGAAAATTCTTTTTCACTAAACTTAGTAAATATAGCCATGCTAATAAAAATAAAATGCTATTTTACAAAAAAGGTAATAATTAATAGTTTTCTATTGTATTGTTA
Source organism: Gracilinanus agilis (assembly GCF_016433145.1). Lineage (NCBI taxonomy): Eukaryota > Metazoa > Chordata > Mammalia > Didelphimorphia > Didelphidae > Gracilinanus > Gracilinanus agilis. The sequence goes on from NC_058130.1 coordinate 187,198,120, forward strand.
ATTTTTAAAAGAGGAAAAGCTTATGTTCACATATTGATCCATTGTACTGGTGAATGATAGTATTACTCTAATCATCTTTGAGCCTTAGCTCAAAGTCTTAACCTGTAAATTTGTCAATGACTTCATCACAATTGAGCTTCTCATATTCATATAAAATAGGCAGTATAAACAGATACCTCAATCTGTCTTTCTTTACAGTTGACTGAAGAACATTTTTTATTCATTTTAATTTCAAAAGTTTCTTTCCCAAAAATCAATAGAGATACAACTAGTTAGGAAAAAGTCTTAAACATAAATATATTTGGTAGAGATTCATAAAAAGCCTCTCTTCAGAGGTGAATTTTTTAAAAAACAAAATGTCTACAAAACGTACAATTTAGGCAACTAGTAAAACGTAGCACTAATGTCACATTTTATTTTCTTGATTCTTTAGCTTTAAAACCAGTTAACCATTAGAGAGAAGTAAATGTCCTCCTTAAAGATATTATTCAATTTCAATAAAATATTTCACGTCCAAATTAAAATTTGCACTTACAAATAAAAGTATTTCCTTTCCCGGTTCACAGTCTGATTTGCCATATAAATTTTAAACATGAATAAAAACTCCCAAATAGTCACATAGAATGACAGAAGTGAAGTCATACGAGCTTTGTTTTTGTCTTTACAATCACTGTGCTATCATTGTTTATTTTGAATTTACTGTTTGAACACAGAAATATGTTGTACCATGGCAGTTGGAGGCATGAACTGTGCCCTTAAAATCAGCTTGAACAATTGTGCACTGTTCTGAATTTTCTCCTGAGACAAATGTACATCATTTAAGTGCATGTTATTTAGAAATGAGGTCAACAAAAGACTTTTTGGGGAGGGGAGGCTAAATTATCAATAATATCCTTTAGACTTGCCGGTATGTGGTGATAATAAAATGTACACTGTTTAAAAAATATTTTATTATTGTTTTTAAATTCTATATAAACAATGTTCTCCCTTATTGCTTGCACCTGGGTTTGACTGTCCTGGCCTTGGTATGCTGAAAGAGAAAACACCCCAACTTTGAAGCTTTTCCTTTAATTGCAAATGAAAGTAGAATGTGATCATCTGGAGGGGCAGAAACTATTCTGTATTTGTATCCCCATTTCTTAGTATTATGTCTTGAACACGGTGGTCATTCAATAGATGTTTGTGGAACTGAACAAGGAAAGTTAATATTATCCAGGACTAAAGTGAAATTTAAAGTTAAAAAGAGGTCAACTATCTTGAATTTCTGCGTGACCCATATGCTGCATGGATGCCTTTCTTGAATATATCTCTGAATATTAGATAAGGAAAGAACATTAGAAATCATCTAAAATTCAGAGATTCATAATCTGAGGTCCATGAACTTGTTTTATTGAAGAAAATTTATAGCAATATTTAAATATAATTGGCTTCTTTTGTAATCCTCTATACTTTCTTTTAAAATTTTAATTCTTTTCCAGGTTACATATTGATACAGTTTCAACAGTCATTTTCTGACATTTCATGATACATATTTCTCTTCCTCCCTTCCACTCCTTTCCTCTCCCCAAAAAGGCAGACATTATGATATAGGTTATACATACATTATTATACGATACATATTTCAATGTTCTTCATGTTGTGAAACAAGATACATATCACACTGGAGAAAAATTGATGAAGGAAATAAAAGTGAAGAATTGAATATTTCAATCTGCATTTAGACTCCATCAGTTCCTTTTTTTGGTGGTGGATATCCTTTTTTTTGTCATGAGTCCCTTGAAGTGGTCCTGGATCCTTGCCTTGTTGATAATAGTTATCAGTTAATAGTTATTCACAGTTAATCATCATACATTATTGCTGACTATGCACAATGTTCTCCTGGTTTTGTTCACTTCACTTTGCATCATTTCGTATTAATCTGTATAGTTAAATTTTTTTTTATTGTGAGAAGGGGTTCACAGTGTTTATCAGTCAGCCAAAGGGGCCCATCAAACAAAAAAAGATTAAGAACCTCTGATCTACTTGAATTCTCTCATTTGATAAGTGAGGGAAACCAAGACCCATTAAGTTTAATGACTTGCTCAAAGTTCCATTTCTGGGTAAAAGCTGGGATTAGAACCCTGATCTCTTGGCTACTAGTCTAACCTGCTACCTTCTATGCAATTCTCCTATACATTGAAGATCAATCAATGAAAAAGTAGTTAATGAGCACCTACTATGTGTCAAGTATTATGTGATGTACTGGAGATACATAGACAAAATGGAAAAAGTTCATGCCACCAAATAATTTACATTATATTAATAGAGATGAACACACTTGTCGAAAGCTATTTCTTCATTTCCAGATAATCTGATAAGGACAGCTTAGTTGATAAAGAATTGGGATGTGGAAGACAATCTTTCTGTTAGCTCATAGCTCCTTCTCCATATCTTGCAATGAGCTTAGGATTTTATTTTTATAATGTATACCAAACCCAATTCAATACAAACACAAAGGAACTTTGCAGTTGTGTAGAAATTACAAATTATGTCATATCAAAGCACAAAAACCTTAGTGGCTTCAAAATAGAACAAGGCCAAGGCTAAATTTTGGCTGCTCCATTATCAGTAAGTCTGGGAATACTTTCTTAGGGGCGAATAGTCCTCACTGGAGGAGGTTTTGTCTAGATTTAGCCTTGGCTGTCTGAACTACTTTTGAAGCAAAAACAGTTGTATTTCTGAGCAAAGGAGAGAATGTTAACTTCTTGACTGTTGATTTCCTAGGAACCTACAGCTTTCCAATAAGACTATAATGTTTTGGGGGTCAAAAGAGGAGTCTCAGATTTTTATCTTAGATAGCCCAACCTGTCTGGCTCTGACTAGCAGAATAGCATTTGATGGGGCCCAGATAAAAATATCTCTTTGAGACTCTGTTTCTCTTATTGGCCTCACACACACATACACACACATACCCCACATTAAAATGCATACAAAATTCAAACAGGGTAATTGAGGAAGATAGGGAGGAGGTTTTCTAGCAGCTATAAGTACAACTTCATAGAGAAGGTGGTGCTTGAGCTGAGCTCTGAAGAAGATTAGGGGATGGTAAGAGGTAAATATGAGGAGAGAATTCATTCTAGACCTGGGGAACAGCCAGTGAACAGACCTGGAGATGGGAGAGGATAGAATCTGTCATTTGACAGAACTTCCTAACTCTCTCTCCCTCTTCTTCAGTCATATCCAACTCTAAAACCCATTGTGGTTTTCTTGGCAAAGATATTAGAGTGGTTTGCCACTTTATTCTATATCTCATTTTCAAGTGAGGAAACTGAGGCAAACGGGGTTGTGATTAGCCCACAGCTAGTAAGTTTCTGAGGCTGGATTTGAACTCAAGAAAATGAATCTTCCTGACACTAGGCCAAGGTTCTCTTTCCACTATGCCACGTAGCTCTGCCTACTTTCTTTTAAGGGGTAGTGAATTCCAGTACAAGCCTTCTTCTGTTATATGAACTGGTAATTAAGGCATATTCAATATCCTTGACAGAAGACCTAACAAGGTTAAAATTTATTTTTAGTAAATGGGCAAAGTTTAGGCAACAAACAAGAACTAAATAGTCCAATGTGGAAGCAAATTTGGCTTCAGAGGTATCACTAGGACTTGGTATGAAATCCTTGGCCAAATCATAGTTCTGGATGAGTTTGTTGTTGTTCAATTGTGTACGACCCTTTGCAATCCTATGGACTGTGTACAGGATTTTCTGGGCAAACTTACTGGAGTGATTTGCCATTTCCTTCTGCAGTTTTAGGCAGTGTGACTTGTCCAAAGTCACACAGCTATTAAGTGATTGAGATCAAATTTGAACACTGATTTTTCTGGTCTTTCTGACTTTGGGACAAGTACCCTATCCATTGCACTACCTATCTGCCCAAGTCAGATAGGTATACCTTATTCAAAAGAAATTGGATAGGTAAAGGGGGATAGATAGAGTGAAGGAAATCAAGAAATCGTGGATGAGAAGTAAAGACATTTGGGTAAAGATTGATAAAAGGAAAAACAGATAATTTTGCCATCATAGTATATTACAGACTAAGTAGACAAGAAATAAATGAGGAGCTTGGGAAAGAGAGCTCATAAACCTAGCATATTGTGTGATGGAAGATTTCAGTTATTCAGATATCTTTTGGACTTCTCTCTCTGTCCAAAGCTGTGGAACTGATCATTTTTTGACTTGCCTTTGTAATAATTTCACACTTCAAAAGACAGAGGAATCAAAAAGGATAATTCTATTCTGAAGATGATTCATGTTATCAAATACCATCTGGTTGCTAGGGTAGAAATGGTGGGAACCCTGGAGGGGGAAATTGATCACTCTTTACTAGAATTTGTGGTAGAGAAAGAGAAGAAATCTAGCATAGCACATGCATCCTAGTTTTTTCAGAATACTGACTTCAAAGAGTTTCAGAGAAAAGATGGGTAAATTCCTATGGACTATTAGTCCAGAAGAGATGGGAGATGTTCAAGAATGAAAATTTAGACAGAAAGAGAATTCCAATGAGGAGGAAAAGTGGGATTTGTCTAAAGAACAGTTATGAATATGAAACAACTTGAGTTTTAAAAGAAATGTGTAGAATGTAGAAGTAATTGCAGGTGCAGAGGATGAATGAAATAGCATTGTATAGTCCTTAAAAGAAGTCTCAAGAATACAAAACCTCAGAGTGAAGGGATGTTAAGAATAGCAATGAAAAGTGTCAAACTAAATCATGAGAAAAAGTGGAATCAAAGAAGATATAGGAATTTTGTTTTGGGTGGATAGAATCACAATAACTGACAACCACTAGAAGGTAGAGCTAGTTGATTTTTATTTAGCTTGTTTTCTCTGCCAAAGAGAATGACTTTTACATTGGAAATTATAGAATTAAAATGACTCACAGGAAGAGAGTACCCAAGTAGATCTTTTTATAATTACTGTTTTTCCAGATTATATGTAGATACCATTTTTAATAATCTTTTTCTTATATTTTGTGATCCATGTTCTCTCCTTCCTTCCCTACCCAGATAAATCTTAATGAAATCAAATCATCTGGCTCAGATAAACTACATCTTCAGATACTGAAAGAATGGGCAAGGGGGCAGCTGGGTGGCTCAGTGTATTGAGAGCCAGGTTCAGAGATAGGAGGCCCTAGGTTCAAATCTGACCTCATACACTTCCTAGCTATGTAGTCCTAGGCAAGTCACCTGACACCCATTATTTAGCCCTTACCACCCTTCTACCTTGGCACCAATACATATTATTGATTCTAAGATGGAAGACAAGAGTTTAAAAAAAGGAAGGAAAGAAGAATAGGCAGATGTCATTGTTAAGACACTGTTAATAATTTGAAAGATCATGGAAAATGGGAGAGAGCACCACAAGCTAAAAGAAGGTCAAATATTTTTCTGGCTTTTAAAAATGGGAAGAAAACAAAAACCACAATTATAGACCAGTAAACTTTTGTTCCTGGGAAAATTCTACATCCTATTATTAATTTACAAATTCCTAGGAAGGAAAGTAGTGATTAAAAGAATCAGTTTGGCTTCATCAATAATAGGTCATGAAATATTAACCTTATTTCCTTTTTTGATAGGATTACTCAAGTAACAGATAAGGGAAATACTGTAGATATAGGTTACTTAGATTTTTATTCTTTTTTTTTTAAACCCTTAACTTTCGGTGTATTGTCTCATAGGTGGAAGAGTGGTAAGGGTGGGCAATGGGGGTCAAGTGACTTGCCCAGGGTCACACAGCTGGGAAGTGGCTGAGGCCGGATTTGAACCTAGGACCTCCCGTCTCTAGGCCTGACTCTCAATCCACTGAGCTACCCAGCTGCCCCCAGTTACTTAGATTTTAGAAAAGGTTTTGACAGTATTTTATAGTATTCTTACAGAGAAGGTAGATGAAGATAGTACAATGATAAAATTATATTAAGAATTAGTTGTTGGATGACCATATTAAAAAAGTAACTGTTGATTGTTTAATGTCAACATAGCAAGAGGACACTAATAAAATACACCAGTCATCTGTGCTTGGCCCTGTGCTGTTTAACATCTATCAATGGCTTTAAGATAGGCACAGATGACATTCTCCCAAGATGAGAGGGATAACTAATAACCTTGAAAGACAGAGAGGATTCAAAAGGATCCTGGTAAGCTAGAGAATTAGGTTGAATCCCAAAAGGGATAATGATAAAGCCTTATATTTTGGAATAAAAAAATCAACTTCACAAATAGAAAATGGGAGAGAAGAATAGTTAAATAGCAGGTTTTCTGAAAAAAAATCCAGTTTTAAACATGGAAGTAACCAAGGAATTTATGAGGAATCTTAATTAGTTTTCTAGTCAAGAAGTTAACATGGGAAGGAATTTATCAGTCTGACATAAATATGGCATGAAAGGATTGGAAGCTAGAACTCTTGTATGATATATATGAAATATTTTCTATTTCCTGCTGAAAGGTTGGATGACTGGCTGATAAAATGCATGTTCATGACATTACTATCTCTACAAGAAAATGGAGATGTGGATGAAGAAGAATGATATAATGGTGAGGGAGTTTCAATCTGGTTCTAGTTGAGTACTTAATATCACTGACTTACTGGTTAGAGGCATTGATGTGAAGCAAATATCTTTGTTTTTTAATTATGATCTTCCCACCTGCCAGGAGAATGTCATAGAGTTGGACATGGAGGGTACCTTGATCATAAGAATATAGCCATCAACATAGTGTCAGAAGAGTACCCTATGAAAAATTGAAAAATCTATAAAACCTTCATTGAAGAGATGCCTCATCTCATCTGAAGTCATCCCCAACTGATTTCATCCAGGGATTTAATCTCTGGAATGGGGCAGGGGACTAGAAACAACAAGGGAAGAATACATTTGTCATTTTTTTCCTTTTTCGATTTTTGAATATATGTCATTTCTTGAGACAACAGGGGGAAAAAAGCTCAATGTATCAGTAGTCCAATGTTTTTTAAAAGTAATGTTATCTTGAACTACAATAAGAGAGCCATAGCTTCCAGTAAGAGAGAGGTTGGAGTCCCCAATACTCTGCCCTAGTTATGCCTCATAAGAAATATCATATTCGGTTCTGACCATTATAAATTGAGAAGGACATTGATAAACATGAATGTGTCCAAAGAAGGATAACTAGGAAGATGAGGAGCCTGGAAAATGTGCTTAATGACAGAAAAAAAGCCCAACAACTTAACTAAAGCTGTCCAAAAGTGGCATGGGCTTCCTCAAGGAGTAGTAGCTTCCCCCACCTTGGATGTCTTCACACTAAATCTGGGCAACCACTTGCCAGGTATGTTACAGTGGTAATTTCCTTCATGTAAAATGGCTGCCAAAATTCCTTCCAACTTTCAAGTTTGGGGACTCTATGTGGGGAGGGGATGCTTTAGACCAGTGGTTCACAAACTTTTTTGGCCTACCACCCCCTTTCCAGAAAAAAAAATATTACTTAGCCCCCTGGAAATTAATTTTTTAAAATTTTAATAACAATAGGAAAGATACATGTAACTATGGTTATCACTGCCCCCCCTCCCCCCGATCGCTGTAGCACCCACAAGGGGGTGGTGGCACTCACTTTTGGAATCACTGCTTTAGACTAAGTATTTCTTAGTTATGAGGGACAGTGAGGAAATTGACTGTTGAGTAATGAATGTTTTTCAAGATATAGATTTTGACCCTAAATAGTTTTGTTTCACATAGGTAAATATATATTATATATAAAGATATAGATATAGTTTATATATATATATATATATAGTTTATATATACTTTAATTCTAGCTTCCTCTTTTCCATCATGATAATGATTAGAAAGATATAAAATGCCTTATCAGAGATTTCATAGTGGCAAATATGATACTTATCTGTGCCCTGAGAAGAAATAAGAGTAGAAGAAGGTCCAGAAACTAGCAGCATTGTCATACTCACAAGGTTCTGAAAGGCAAAAAAGTTATTGGAGTGACCTTGAAATCATCAATGTGGAAGAAGGATAGCAATGAAAGCCTTAGTCTTGACTAACAAGGACAACATTTCTGCCATTGGCAAGGAGATGAAATATTTCTAGCTAAAATGTTTTCTAGGTGCTTTTAATTTCTTCATTGTGATTGATTTACATTGGTTAAACTTCCCTAAGAAACAGTAATCTATGCTGACGTTCTTTCTTTTATCTATTTCCCATTTTTTCAATATCAATGGATTCTTTAAATAGGTCATATTAAAGAGTTATTTGAATTGCTTGTCATATCATCTTACCATTTTTATTCTTCTAATTCAGTATTGATTTTTATCTTTGCTCTAAAAAGTAAATGGTCTGAAATGCACATAGAGATTATTCTGGAACAATTCCTGCATTGTTAGATGATTATTTTCTTCCTATAAAAATTAATTTTATTTTTGGTGGCATTTGGTGTTCTCCATGACTAGAACCTTTTGACTCTCTTCTTGAAGATAACACTCATGATATATAGGTATGAGACTTCTAAAAGGCTACCAGGCTTTGATTTTTTCTTTTCTTATTCATGAGCCATATTTTTCACTGCTCTCCCCTCAATCTAAGTCTTCACTGAAGTAACTATTTAATAAAATATATGCTGATGTAATTCAGAAGATCTTATTGAGAGCTTTAATAACTATTTCTACCTCTTCATTGTTTTCTATAGATGTTGTTGCACAAACTATACCTATCCTCATGATGCCTTTTTATACTTACCACATGTCCTGAAATAGCTGATGACCTTGTTTACATTTTTAGAAAAATACCCTCACCATCTCTTTTGTTTTTTTCTCCAGTTTAACTAATTTCCTTTTGTCTTCTAGTTTCATTCATAGTGAAAATGTCAGCATTAATATGATTCCATTCCTCTAGTAGTATTTGTATTAGCATTGTTTTTTGTTCTCTTCTAGCTCCATCTGAAGTTCCACCAATAAGATGACAAACAATAGCAATAAATATAAAGTTCTACCTGGGTTTAAGAAAAAAAATCAACTATAGTGTGTTCAGACAACAGTTCCTGTGATAAAAATCTGGGTGTTTTAATGTACAGCAAGGTATGTACAAACTAGTATCACATAGTTAAATTAATAAAAGCATTGTGTTCAAAATAAGTATGAAGCTAAAACAATTCTGCCCTATTCAGATAATCCAAAATATTTCTTTGATTCTGGGTATCATATTTTAAGAAAACATGAATAAACTAGGATGTAACTGGAAAAGAACAACTAAGCTCAGTGTTACAGTGGGTAGAGAGCCAGGTCTAGAATTCAGAAGACCGGAGTTCAAATTTGTCCCAAGACATTTACTACTTATGTGACCCTGGACAAGTCACTTTACTTCTGTTTGCCTCAGCTTCCTCATCTGTAAAATAGGGATAATAATAGTGCCTATCTCCAGGTTTTTGTGAGGATCAAATGAGATAATTATTGTAAAGTATTTAGTATAGTGCCTAGCACATAGTTTAGTGCTATTTAATAAATGTTAGTTATTGTTATTATTATTGATGTTATACAAGGATCATTTGAAGAAACTGATGCTATCTAGTCTAGAAAAGAAAAGACTGAGGGGTGAAAATTCTGTTTTCAAAAAACTATCACATATCACATCTGATTCACGTGCTCTCTGACACTTGATAGCAGAACCAGCAAGGATGGTTCTGCAAACAAAATTTTCCAAGAAAGCAGAAGAAAATTTCTATTAAAGCTGTAGAAGGAATTGGGCTCTCCATCCCTGGAGGTTTTCAAGTGGAAGCTGGAGGACCACTTATTGGAGGGGATGTTGGAGGGGATTACTCAGTTTGAAATCAATGTTTTTTGAAGCCTTTTCCAGCACTGAGGTCCTATGGTTCAGAAAGAATCATTCAACTGAATTACCTTGGGGGAAATGGGCCAACCAAGCAAATTAAAATGGGGGATTTCTATTTCCACCCCCAACCTCCAAGATGACAGGAACATCCATTGAAACACAACTGGCAAAATTGCTTTATTGTTCTTTTTTAGCAGCTTAGAAAGCTTTTTAGGTCCTGGACCCCAAGGCTATGGTACTTACCATTGACCGATAGCTAGAGTATATGTCACTATTTGGGCCTCTGTACAATTTTCAAACATAACAGATTACTTGCCAACTCATGTTATAGAGAAGTGTGCTCTATTTGGTTTTGTGGGGAATATCTTGTCCCTTCCTCTGCTACCCAATGTCTCTTCCTTAGATCTTTCTTCTATTTCTTTTCCAGTAGTGGCAAACACATAAATAGGTTGTATGATTTTTAAAATATTTCATAAATGATTGATGGAACCCTGAAAAGTTTATTATTGTTGTCATCATTGTTTTGCTTTTTATCTCATCCTTGCCTTTGAATCGCATGTGATTTTTCTAGGCCCAATGAATGTTGGAGCCATTGGCTTCCATAGTTTATGAATAATATTATTTGATGGTGGGCTCATCTTGCTGTGCATTTGGCAAAAATACAGGTATATTGAATATAATATAATATAATGAATATGCAAAAGTATTTATGCAAAATATCTATGCACTTGGATAAGTAGGTGTTAATTTGTGGAAAAAAATCAGGGGAAAAAAGGCAAAAGTAGAAAGTTAAATTTTAAATCATTTTTTGGTTTGATGATTCAATTTGCACATTTGGACTCTCTCAGCTTTTTTTTTCCTTATGGTTTATTAGGAAGGCCATTCTCTGACATCTATTAATTCATAAGACCATGGATTTAGATCTGGAAGGAAACTCAGAAATCATCTACTACTACTACTCTTTTTTTTACATATGAGGGAAAAACTAGGACCCATGAAAAATCAGGGACATACTCAGTCATAGGGCATTAAATTATTGAGCTGGTATTTGAACCCAGAGTTTTTTACCTCCAATCCACTGCCTTTTCTGCTAATACTGCACTAAAAGTATTGTTTATCTTTTGTTTACAAAGAGAACTAATGACGTCATGGAATAATGCCTTGACTTGCCCATGAATTGGATTTAACTGAGGCAAAGTTGCACAAAGTCATCAGCCTCACTCTCCCAGAGTCATCAAATACCATACAGCTTCTCGTTTAACTTAAAAATGCTGCCACTTCCTTCCCCACTTCTGCATCCATAAACAATGTGCTTATTTGCAATTTCTTTCTGAAGGCAAGGAAGTAATTTTGAATTGTGCCGAAGCACAGCTTCTAGTTTATAGCTTTATTTTCTTTGGGATGTCTTTCAGGTCCAGAAGAAGAAATGTACTAGCGACAAAAGAGATCTCTTTACTTTGCAGTTTTCTCTTATTCATGCCCTGACATGAGTGGCTTGGCTCCTGTGGACCTTAACGTGATCTCATCTGTGATAGAGCAACTACATTGTAAACACCTGGGCATACCTGAAGCCCCCTGGGACTGACTGCAATATTGTCAACCAGTAGGGTTTTATTCAGTCAACATGGGGACCCAATGGACTACATGAGGTATCGGCAAATGTATATAGAAAATTGAAGTCAGGAAGACTGAATGAACCTAATTAAATTTTAAAAAGGAGACGTACATTCTAAAATTTATGCAATTTTAAAGGCATTCAATGAGCCATTGTTAATATATCAAAGAAAGGGGTAAGATTCAAAAAAGCATAGAAAAGAGTACAGATGACCATATTACAACCAAAAAAGCAACTGATGAGATAGTAATATTGACCCACATACACTCGCCAGCTCTTTTATAGAAAATCTTTATTAGAATTGTCTGTGGATAAAGTGAGGATATCCTTGATTTAAAAATAAGTAAATGAAGGGAACAAGCTAACTTTTTCAGGTTATTTCTATAGTTGGATTATTTCTGTACCATATAATTGATTGGTAGAGGTGAATGTAGATAACAAATTCTCACTGTCCATTGTTAGTTGATTAAAAAAAAAAACTGTTTGATTCTCTAACCCTTGTGTCAGAGGTTCTTACAACAAGAAGGTCCTTTGTTCTTTTTATAGGATTTTTTTATTTCTTTGGCTCATAGCCCCATCTGGAAAATCAATACTTGACATCATCAAGTATGCTGACACCTCTGTAAACATACATTTCCCAAAAAGTAGAGGAGAGTTTTATTTAAAAACAAGAGATTCGGGCAGCTGGGTAGCTCAGTGGAGTGAGAGTCAGGCCTAGAGACAGGAGGTCCTAGGTTCAAACCCAGCCTCAGCCACTTCCCAGCTGTGTGACCCTGGGCAAGTCACTTGACCCCCATAGCCCACCCTTACCAATCTTCCACCTATGAGACAATACACTGAAGTACAAGGGTTTAAAAAAAAAAAAAACAACCAAGAGATTCTTTTTTAATGGAAAGCATCAGATTTGTAGTCATGTGACTCAGAATCAAATTGTAGATCTGTAGGTTTCTAACTGTATTTTTGAAGGGGCAGAGCCAAATGGCAGTTTAGTAGCAGTGAAAGCTAACTATTTTTGTTATTGGTGTTCAGTTGTGTTCAACTCTTTATGTCATTTGATATTTTCTTGGCAAAATTCTGGAGTGGTTTGCTACTTCCTTCTCTGGCTCATTTTACAGATGAGGGAACTGAGGCAAGTGGGGCTAAATGACTTGCCCAGAGGCCCATAGTTAGTGTCTGATGCTGGATTTGAACTAAAGATGATGAGTCTTTCTGACTCTAGTCCCAGCACTCTATCCACTGCACCACCTAGCTATATAACCTCAGACAAATCATACAACATACCTAGGTTTCAGTTTTCTCACCCGTAAAACAAAAGGGATTCAACTAGATGACTTCCAAAGTTCTTTTTAGTTTTAGACTCATGACCTTACTATCCTAATGTAAACCCTATCCTAAAGATTTATGTAAATTCCCAATCACTTATAGAGTGAAGATGGCAGGTTATTCTCCTTCTATAACTCATTACTGTTCTCATTGGCTGTTGCCAAACCTTGCTCTCCATCCTAGTTGTTTCTCTCTTAGAATTCCCTTTTCTCCCAGCAGATGATGTAAGGGAGTTATACTCTAGCGTAGTCCTCCAGTTCTTCAAAACCCTAAATCAGCAACACCAGAAGTTGTTTTTCAACATGACACAGTATATTGGGCCTCCCCAAATGGGATAAGGACAACTCTCCTTGATCTCTAGCTCCTCCTGTTCTTCCCCAGGACTCCCAGCAGATGATGGCAGGACACAGTTCTCCATCTTAACAGCTCTTGCAATTCTGCATTTGCTCTCTATAGCTGGCACTAGCCTTTGCTTCCTATTCTAGCCCCTTTTATAGTTCCTTGCTACAGGGGTCCTATGGCTTCTTTAATCAATCAACTCACATATGTTATGGACGAGGCATTATACTAGGTGCCAGAAGGGATGGAGGCAGTGCAGACAAGGAAGGGAATAAACATTTATTAAGCACCTTCAGTGTGCAAAACGCTATGCTAGGTGCCTTACAAATATTATCTCATTTGACTCTCACAACCACTCTGGGAGGTAGAAGTTATTATCTCCATTATATATTTGAAGAAACCAAGAGAGAGGTGAAGTGACTTGCCCAGAGTTACACAGAGGATAAGTGTCCGAGGCTGGATTTCAATTCAATTCTTCCTGATTCTAGCACTCTGTATACTGTATCACCTTGATGCTGGAGATACAAAGATAAATATATTCCCTGCCTTAAAGTATCTTATATTTAATTAGGGGAATCAACATTTATATGTACATATAGACACACAAATATATATCTACACACATATATACTGTATATGTACATATATGGCACATTTACATATTTATATCAATAAACATTTATGAAGTATCTATTATATTCCAGGCACTGTGCTAAGCTCTGGGTATTCAAAAGGGCCAAAGGATAAACTCTGTCCTCAAGGAGCTTATGATCTAATGGGGATACACTATGCAAAGAGGTATATACAAAGTACTTTAAATACAGGAAAAATGCAAAATTAACAGAGGGGAAAGGCACTGGAGTGGGAGGCTTTCTGTAGAAGATGGGGTTTTAGTGGGGATTTAAAAGGAAGTCAGAGAGGTCATTAGTTGGTGTGGAGGAAAGAGAGTGTTCCAGACAAATGAGATAGTCAGAGAGACAGTCTGGAGCCAAGAGATGGAGTGTCTTATTCGTGTAACAGCCAGGAAGCTGTAATTTCAGATAATTTTAGAAGGGTATGCTAGCAGTTGAGGGGATCCTGAAAGATCTCATGTCTTTCAGACTTTTTTATCTTGCCTAACAAATTTTTTTCTATTGTTGGATTCAGTCTTCATCAACACAGAAAGAAATCCTCTAAAGTTTCGCCTGTCTGGAATTTAAAAATTAAAAAAAAAAAAACACAACATTTTTCCCTGCCTTGCACCTCCAGCAATATGGAACCATGAGTGACTTCTCATTAAAGCTATTCCCCTTTGTTACCTACCAGTCCTGCCATACCCTGACCTCACAAAACCTTGTGCTGGGAGGTTTCTGTTACATTCTAGCTTCAAGACAATCCCTGTCATCAAATCTAGGTTCAGATATTGTGACTATCAATCTTCATGTCAGAGAACAAAAAAAAGTTCAGAAAAGAGCACAAAAAGGGTAGTTTTATTACAACTAGATTAAATTTAATATGTACTTAAAAAACCCAAACTGGGCAAGTTCACAGTTTCATATACAACCCTTCTTTTGGTTGTTTGTTTTTTGGAATGTTTTTGGTGATTAAACTCATAATTAACAAGAAAAAAATTTAAATCTTTCTTCTTTTCTCTGGTATCTCAACAATGCATGCAAAGTACTTTGTAAATCTTAAAGAACTATATAAATGCTCATTTTGTTGTTATTTTTATTATTAATAATAGGTGTTATTTCTGGTCAAATATTCCCTGCTTGTTAAGAGTTGATTTAAAAAAATGAACTTTAATTTCTCTAATGTTAAAGACTCTCTCCTAAACAACTGTGTGGGATTATTCAGATTATCTAAAACTGTTACAGGACTTGATAGTAATCATTTCCTACTTAGGGGTATGGGAAAATTGTGTATTCTCCAAAATGCATTTCTTCAAAGGACACCCTTAATTTCTGATATGGCAAAAGCCCAACATGCAGTTTAATTTCAAAAAACAAAATTTAGCCTTTAAGTTTCTCTTCGAACAATATGTCTCTGAAGTTTGTTCTGATAATTTAAAATTCCATGATAGATGTAAACTAGATGGCTTTTTCTTTTAAACTTATTTTATTGATATCTTCTGTTTTACATCTGTTATTTTTCCCCTCTATCCTTTCTTTTCTATCCCAGAGTTTTCTCTCTTATAAGTGATGGCAAACTTTTTAGAGACCAAGTGCCCAAACTGCCACACGTGAAATCCCTGCCTTACCCCAGATAGGGGAGGGAGGAATCATTCCCATTGGGATACTGAGTAGAGGGGCGGGTCATGTGAGAAATATCCTTGGGCTCACAAAGAGAGGGGGATGGGAACACCCCATCTCCAGCATGTGTGCCATAGGTCTCCGACATAGCCTCATGACAACAATAAGTTAAAGGAAAAGAGGGAAAAGGTGAAAAACAAACAAACAAAACCGAGTCAAATTGTGATCAGTACTTCAAAGAAACCTGCTGTTATTTTTAATATAACACTCCTGTGGATCCCTCCCCCTTCTTTGGATAGAATTGGGGAAGCACCTTCTTATATCTCTTCTTTGGCAACCAAACTTGGTTTTTATAATTTGTAGCATTATTTTGTGGTTGTTCATTTCACTTTTCATCAATTCATGTAAATCTTTTCATGGTTCTCTATTGATTAAGTTCATAGTTTCTCTGTTAATGCTTCTCTGTATTGATCATGTTCATAGTTAGAGGACAATAATATTCTATTACATTCAGAAGATAACTTTTTCAGCAAAGCACTGCATGTCAGCATCAAGAGCAGACAGGTGTTTTCCAGTGTGACAGAATGACCAAATGGAAAAGAGATATTTCAACCACTGTCAAGGTTTTCCAAATGTTTCCGTTTGTGGATGACACTGTGATTTTGACATCAAACATCATAATGCTACAGAACCATTCCAAATAGTTCATTACTTAAACAAGACCAGTCTAGCCATCTGCACAAGAAAAAATATCAACAACAAGGTTAATGCAGAAAAATTCCCCCTGCAACTGTAGATAACCCTTTGAGTTAGTACATCAGTGCATATATCAAAATTGTAGGTAATGTAAAGGGCAATGGAAAACCATCCTTGGTTGTTTATAGTCACCTCCCCAACAAGTCTAATTTATTGACAATTTCCTGTCCTGATCTTGTATATAAAACTATATGTTTATTCTCAAAAGGCTGTGGCTCCCTATTGCTTCTAGGATAAAATACAAGTTCCTCTGCTGGGCAATTAAAATTCTTCACAATTACTTCTAGCTAGCCTTTTGAGGATAATCATATCTTATTATCTGACATGGCAGCCAAAAGGGAAAAAGGAAGGAAGGGAGGAAGGGAAATCTATGATAGAGGTAGAGGAGGCCTGTAAAAAGGCAACTGGACAGTAACTAGGGATGAAGGAGTTGCCTTGTAAGGATACACTGAAAAGATAAAGGAGACTGGTTTATTTCATGATAGGTGTAAGGAGTAAAAAAGGATTTTATGGGTTCAATATATTAAAAGGTGGTTGCGAGGGGAAATTTCCCCAATTAAGGAATAATCTCAAGTCAAAATTGACTTTTATGTTGATTTATTTACAATTAGGAAGGTTGAAGGTAGGGAAATTGAGAGAGAGAAACTCTGGCCTGGACCAGAGGCCCAGACCAGGTAAGGATTTAGAGGCCCAGCAGAGGGGCACAGAGGTTAATTAAACAAGGCTTCTAGCCACAAGGCCTTTTTCAACTAGAGAGGCAAGAGAGGCCTCCCTGAAGGTAGAGCCTCCAGAAATGCCAAGGGAGGAGAAAGGAGAGTCTGCCTAACTTTCCCACGTGGAACAGTCTCTGACAGGAACCAGCAAAGCTCCCTCAAGTCCCCTTCACCACCCCAGTTGCAGACTCACTCCTCCTCTCTGGAAGGGCTCACCTATAAGTCACTTCTAGTGCCTTCCCTTAGCCTTAGTGTCCAATTACAATAGATGCTTTCTCATAGAAAACGCAGGGGACCGTGCCTCAATTCTGATTGGTTACTCACTCTAGCACACTTGGGTTAGGACCTTCCAGAATTGGAAGATACTCTCACCTTTGTGTAGACATAATTTAATTATCACGTAGGATACAATCAAAATTTGGAAAACTGATCATAATCTCAGTGAACATGGACTTGTTCACCAAATCTTGAAATATTAAAAAAGGAGAAATTTATAAATGTGAATTTATGATAAATAACAGGAAGAACTAAGTGATACATTGGATAGTGTGCCAGGCCTGGAGTCAGGAAGACCCAAGTTCAAGTCTGGCCTCAGATACTAGCTCTGCGACCTGGGGAAAGTTACTTAACTCTGTTTGCCTCAGTTTCCTCAACTGCAAAATAGGCTGGAGAAGGAAATGGCAAACCATTTCAGTATCTTTGCTATGAAAACCCCAAGTGAGGTCATGAGGAATCAGGTGTGACTAAAACAACTGAACAACCACAAACTACTTTAAGTAGGTAATGCATTTGAGGAATTCATGTACCTAATAGCTGGTGTAGTCAGGAAACATAAATGGACTTTGCCTTGCAAAGAGTAAATACCTAACAGATGCAATTTATTTAACTGAATTTGACAATGACAGCATCATGAACAGCTTCTACGAAAGTTGGACTCATACAAGAGGCTGAGGCTGGTGAATGATGAGTTTGGGAACTTGAAGCAGTTAAAGTTGATCAGAGACCTGCACCAAGTTCTTCACCAATATAGCGAGCACATGCAAAGAAGGGGTCATTCATATATTTAATCAGGGTCAGAAACAGAGAAATTCTGAACTTCTGTGCCAATCAGTACTTGGATCAGACTCTTCAGTGGCTCTTGCATTTCCAGACTGGGAGAGAAAGAAAAGAAGAGAAAAGAGAGAGAGAGGGGAAAGAAGGAAGGAAGATGGATAGAGAGGACCATCATGACCTTCTCCAATAAATTCCTCAGAACTATTCCTGGCAGTGGAATGTTGGACTGGTTACACCATGAATAACACCAGACTTTTATCTTCCTTTGTAGATTTCACAAACAGTATGTCAAATTATTGAGGTTTAATTATAAACATAATTATAAACATTATAAACATGAGGTTTATAATTGTTAAAGAGTCTACTTGGAGGCAGTTTGGTGCCTCAGTGGATTAGCAAGCCAGACCTGAAGATGGGAGGTCCTGCATTTAAAATTGAGCTCAGACACTTCCTAGCTGTGTGATCCTGAGCAAGTCATTTATTTTCAGTTGCTTAGTCCTTACTACTCTTCTGTCTTGGAAGCAACATTTAGTATTAATTTTAAGATAGAAAGTAAGAGGTGTTATTTTAAGTCAATTTGGTGGTTTTTTCTTGCAGTTTTTTGGAAATAAAGATATTTGAGGGTAAGCATTGTGTCTTACACTTCTTTGCATCCTGTCAGTGCCCAGTCTTGAATATAATAGGTATTTGTTACTTATTTGTAGGGTTTTGTTTTATTTTGGTTAATAATCAGGTGAAATAGATTGTCTGTGGACTTTGGTATTTTATGACATTGTTCTTTTCTACCTGTTAACAACATCGGGTTAGAGAAGCCAAGGGACCTAAAAACCAACTTAGGTAAATATCAAAGTATGAATACACTATTTGCTAATCAGGTAAATATTATTGCTGTAAGTGGAACATGATTGAGGCAATTTATCAGATAGAAATTTTGAACTGCATTCAGAAAGTGTCAGATTTTTAACATAAAGCAGTTAATTAGGCATCATCTTCAAGCTTAGTCAGAGGTCCCAGGGCAGTAACCAAACCAAATATTGCCAGCTGTTGAGGGAAATTAAAGGCAAGATGTATTGATTCACTCAGGGAGTATTAAACATTAAGCATTCCAAAGGTAGGGAGTCAGGAAATGGAAGCCTGAGGTTAAACTTGATTTTGATATTTTCATAGTTATGGAGATAACTTCCCTTCTTGTCATGGTTGAGGGAGACTGTGGGGAAGGATTATTTTTAATGACTAAGCTGTTGGTAAGCATATGAAATTGCATAGGGGAGAGATGGTAAATCTGAAGATTTAGGCTCAAATATCAACTCATCTGTTTACTATCTGTATAAACTTGGGCAAGTCCTTTAAACTCTTTGAATCTCAATTTCATCATGTGAAACACGAGGAGGTTGGACCAGATAATATCTGAGGTCCTTTCTGTCCCTAAATCTCAGAGTGATTGATCAAACCCTGTACACTGTGTTGAGGGAAACTAAAACACGTGTCAGTCAGTAACTGAGTACTTACTATAAGCTAGGCTTGGTGCCAAGCATTAGGGATATCAAAAGAGACCAAAGACAGCCCTTCCCTCAAGGAGCTCACAATCAAATGGGAGAGGCAACAAACAAGCAAATATGTACAAACAGGCTTTATGTAGAAAAAAACAGGAAATAATTAAGAGGAAGATACTAGAATTAAGAGGGATTGGGAAAGGATTCCTATAGAATATAAAGTTTCAGTTGGACATAAAGGAAGCTAGAGAAGCCAGGAGGAGGAGATAAAGAGAGACAGCATTCGAGGCATGGGGGACAGCCAGAGAAAATGCTCAGAGCCGAGAGATGGATTTGACTGAGGTGTGTGAATTCAATTAAATTATGTTAACTAGGTCTAGGTATGGGAAGAGCCCCACTGAAGGTGAGAAGAGTAGGGAAACCCCCATATGAGTTGTCCTATGGGGTTGTGATTCTCCTGTTTTAAATGCTATTCTTCATTTGCTGCAGGGAATAAGGTACAGGAAGTGTGGTGATCATGAGGTGTTTCAGTCCCACATACCCTTAATATTATTGCTGTCTAGGCTGTCATCATGGTAGCAGTAGCAGGAAGATTTTAGAGAGGCAGTATGGCATAGTTCAAACAATAGTGATCTTGGGATAAGAAATACTTGAGTTCAAATACCACCTCTGACCTTGCCTAGCTTTGTAACTGTAAGCAAATCACAGTTTTCCTGACTTTAAAATGGGGATAATGGTACCTCTAATATTTCTTTCTCAAGACTTTTATCAGGCTGAAACAAGACTGTTAAGTATTTGGTATACTTTAAAATACTGTATAAATCATATATTAAAGATATAGCATGAGATAACAGGAGCCAATCTTATTATCAGGAAAACCTAGGTTCATGTCCTGGCACTGACACATACTGACTTTCCAAGGAAGTCACTTAATTTCTTAATCCTTCAACAAACTTTAAGACTATAGTTGAAAAGTAGTTATCTCTCTGAATTGTTAATGATAATTTTTCATGGTCAAGTGGGATTTAAGCTGGGATTTAGAGGATAAGTAGGAATCCTATAGGTAAAAAGATGAAAGAACATTTTCTAGGTATATGACTGCTAAAATGCGAGTAGTGGGGAGAGGGCTAAGGGACCTCCATCAGATGGTATCAATTTCCTTAGAGAAGTAAGAATCTAGGCCATTTGATAGGGTGAGAAGAAAAAAAGGTTTGGAACAAGTACTATGAGAAATAGGACAGAAATTAAATAAGGGTAGACTGTGGTAGTTTAGTAATAACAAGGACTAAATTGTTTTTGCAACATAAATTAGTTATAGCAGAATTAGTTATAGCCAACTTTCATGATTTTCTTCTCTGACACTTAGCAGCCCTGAAGCAAGCATGGGAAAATCAGATTGTGGAAGTTAGAGATTGAATATTTACAAGTTAGAAACATTAGAAGATTAGGGATCTCAGAAAATAGCTTCTGAAATATTTGAATGGCACACCATATTCTAAAGGCTGGGTATGGAGGTACATGAATCCAGTGTGAGTGAGATGGATAAGGAGAATGTAGAATGGGCTAAGGGATCATCAGAGCTCAAGCTAAGGACAAAAAATAGCTTTAGTGTTGAGGGAAAAAATGAGGCAGGTGAAAGAATAGAAGGTTGTGTCCAAAAAGATAAAATTTGGTGAGTGTAGTCAAGATGACTACTTAGGAGCAGCAAAAGTCAAAACCTCTCTAACTATCCTTCCATACCAATATTTAAAAAGTGCTTCAAAAAAGACAGAAATCCAAACCCAACAACAAGATGGAACCACAGGCCTCTTTTGCTGAACATAACTTGAAAGGTAGGCAGAGAGCGTTGTTTTCCACAGTATAAGGGAGAGACCAGACACCCTTCCCCCACATACTGTGCTGAGACCTGTGATCAGATGTGGGCTAACTGTGGGAGTCACAGGCAAGGGCTGCAACCCAATAGAGCACCTCAGATACACCACACTAGGTTTGAGGCTCTGACAGTGACTGGAAGGGAGGAACTTGGGGAGAGGGGCATCTAAGGTTGGGTACCCTCAGTATCCAATGCAGTGGGTTATATAGAAGATTTGGCCTCAGGACAGATTAGCACAGTATACCAGCAGAGGAGAGAGAAGACTGAAAATTCCCTCCAGGGCAGAACAGCTCATATGCCCTTGTCAGTAAATCAACAGAAAGAGTTGTTTATAGTCTAACATGGAAAAGAAAAGGAGTTTTTAAAAAAAGGAGGCAATGATCAAAAACTTCTATGGGGATAAAGACCAAAGAACAGAACCAATAGAGGTTGACGGGATCCAAGGAACTTCAAGCAAAAACCTCAAAAAATTCAGGGAATTGGGCTTAGGCTCTGGAAGAGCTCAGAAAAGAATTCAAAAATCAAATAAGACAGGTTGAAAAAATGGAAAAGGAAAACAATAGCTTAAGAAGCAAAATAGGTCATCTGGAAATAGAGGTGCATGAATTAAAACAAGAAAACAGTGTTTTATAAGCCAGAATTGATCAACTGGAAAATGAGGCAAAAAACGTCCAAGAATGAAAAGAATAACTTGAAAAGAAGAATCAATTGAAAAAGAAAGATCAAAAGGACATGGAAGAAATTCAGTTTTTAAAAATTAGAATTGGGCAATTACAATCTCATGACTTCACAAGCTATCAAGAAACAGTAAAACAAAATAAAAAAAGAAAAAAGAAAAGAAAATATGAAATGCCTTGTTGAAAAACAACTGAACTGGAAAATAGATCCAGGAGATACAATTAAGATTTATTGGACTACCTGACAGTCATGACCAAAACAACAAATAAAAAAAGCCTAAACATCACACTACAGGAAATTATCCAAGAAAACTGCCTTGATATTCTTGAACAAGAAGGTAAAATATAGATTGAAAGAATCTACAGATCACCTCCTCCATTAAATCCTCAAATGACAATGCCCAGGAATATTAGCCAAGTTCAAGAGCTCCAAGATGAAGGAGAAAATACCACAAACAGCTAGAAAGAAACAATTCAGATATCATGGAGCCCTAGTCAGGATCACACAGAATCTGGCAGTCTCCACCTTGAAGGACCATTAAATGACCATACTTTACCCTGAAAGAATATAGACAGTTTTGCTAGGTACTTGATTCTTGGTTGAGAATTGTTAAAGAGATGGCAAAGCATAGTAAAATGTTAGGGTCAGAATCAAAAAGAGCTGGGTTTAAGTCCCATCACTGACACTTACTATGTGCCTCTGGACAAGTTACTGAACTCTACTTCATTAGTAAAATGGAGCCCATTTCACAGCTTTGTTGAGAGGATTAAATGAGATAATATCATTGAAAGTTAACATCACCTCCTTTTGTTCCCCCAAAACAATCTTTTGATTTTAAAGCTCAAATATTTTGATTTGGGGACTGAAGCTCAAAGTATCCCTCTCCAAGGTCCTGGGTGGGATCCTTCATTCTTTTGTTTAGAAATATGGTCTTAAGGACAGATGGGGTGGCGATTAGCTCCCTGTTGATCTATAAACAAGAATTCTCTTAGGCAATGAAGTCAATCAGCAAGCACCATCTTGGGACCTGTGACAAGACAGAGGAAAGAGAGACTCCTAGCCCAGAAGACCTGCCCCTTGTCCTGATTGAAGTTTGAATCCTTCAATCAGAGAGGGTTCTAGAAAGGGACATCCCAAATTGCATAAGTCAACAAAGGTGACAGGAAATCACTCCCCCTTTGTTTTTTCTTGGAACTCAGGAGCCCTGGAGGTCTGGCACTGATCTTGTTTGTGGAACAGTAGGTAGAAGCTCTCAGTTAGCTAGCCAAGCAGCTCATGCTTCTCTCCTCTCTAGCCCACTTTTTGCTATTTAATAAATAATAATTGTAAAATTAAGATATGGTCTCCAGAGAATTTTGATTGTTACAATGTATACAAGGTGATTTGGAAACTTCAAAGGCATACATACACACACACACACACACACACACACACACACACACATATATATAGTATGCTAGTTATCATCGTTTCTTTTAATACTTACTACCTAAATGTCTTTGGACAAATGACAACTCTAGATATCCTCATCAGAACAATGAAGAGGATTGGATTTGATGACTTTTTGAGGTCCCTCCTGGATCTGAAATTAGGAAACCAAGGCAGAAAAATTGGATGAGTGGGATTAGAAAGCCAGTCCAACACCATGTATACTGGTGTGGCAGGATCTATAGATAAGCTTTAACCAATGGAGCACCCTAGAATTTGAAAGAGAACTAATTTGGAGCATTAGTGTTTTGGCATCCTTATCTGAAGTCCTGTCCCCAGGTATTCTGCTGCTACTTTCCCTTAATTGTGGGATGAATCTTCTGGTTGGAAACAGTGTTATTTTTAACTTGTAGAATTTGCATTGATTTCCTTTGGCCACTTTTACCACCATTGTTCTTCCAATTCATCAGATTTCTAGCAACCTCATGTACCCAAAATAAAGCTAAACATGAAAGTTGGTGGTTGCTGTTTTCTTTAGTAGCATCTCTGGTAGCAAAGCAACAATCCTCTGAGCAGCCAATCAAAATGAAAACAGGTGAGAGAATGTGAAAATTTATTCCCACTACTCTCACACTGTGATTGGTCAGTCAATAGACCATTAAGAAAGGAGTGCTATTAAAAAGTCAGCTGTTTAGTGTGAAAAGGTAGAAAAAGTCACAGAATAAAGAGATAAGAAAGGGAGGGGGGAGGAATGGGAGGAAAATAGCAAATAGCTGAGGTGGAAATGGCAATGAAACATCACAATAGTAGTGATTAAGAGACACTCTGTAAGTAGAGAAAAAAGCCAGCTACTAAAAGACAAAAAATTAAATTGTTTCATGATATGATAGGGGAAAAGGGGATTCGAATGAATAAATATACTGAGCCACTTAAAAGTAGTAGCACCTTTGGACATGGCTATACCATGCTAAAAGACACATCAGCTTCATGACTGCTGTCTTGTGTTATCTGAAGGTAGAAGGTAAAATTGGAGCAACTGATAGAAATTCAGAAGAAACTTCTAATGAAAGAACAAAATCAATCCTATTTACTTCAATAACTTGAAACAGTAAATAAAGCACTGGCCAGATTTTTAAAAAAAATCTAAATGCTTACACATATTTGCTTACACATATTCAATCTGAAAAAATTTTACTGGGAGATGAGTTGCTGATCTGAATTGATGGAAAAAAATTCACTGCACCTGAAATTGCATGTGCAAAAAAATGTTCAAAGAAAAGTTATTCTTTTTTTAAAAATCCATTTAAAAATAGTTCTAGTTACCTCTTATTGCCTCTTGTTTATGCTAATTGTAAAGGAAAAAGATTTTTCAGGCAAGTAGAAGCTGACTGAGATTTGTGTACAGGGAATATTATTTTGGTATTTTACAGTGGCGAGATGACATAAAAAGATGAGAATATAGTTTCTTTTTAGTCCTATGCAGTTTTCAGATGAAGAAATCAAAACTATTAATAATCATTTGAAAAAATGTTCTAATTCCCTTCTGATTAGAGAAATGCAGATCAAAACAACTCTGTGTACCTGCCACCTTATACCTAGCAGAGTGGCCAATATGATAGTAAAGGAAAATAATAAATGTTGGAGGGGATGTGGCAAAATTGGGACACTAATGCATTGCTGGTGGAGTTGTGAATTGATCCAACCATTCTGGAAGGCAATTTGGAATTATGACCAAAGGGCTTTAAAAGAATATATGACCTTCCACCCAGCAATATCACTACTGGGTTTGTAACCGAAAGAGATAAAAAAAACTGGGAAAGTTTCTGTTTATACAAAAATAATTATAGGTGCACCTTTTGTGGTGCCAAAAAATTGGAAAATGAGGGGATTTCCCTCAACTGGGAAGTGGTTGAACAAATGGTATATGATGATGATGAAATACTATTGTGCTATAATGAGTGATGAACTGTTTGATTTCTACAAGAACTGGAAAGACCTACAAGAATTGATACAGAATGAAATAAGCAGAACCAGGAGAACATGATATACAGTAACTGAAACATTGTGGGATGATCAAATATGATTGACTGCTACTGAAAGCAATGCAATGATCCAGGACAACTCTGAGAGACTTATAACAAAGAATGCTATCCACATTTAGAGAAAGAACTATGGGAATAAAAATCCAGAAGAAAACACATCTTTTATCACTTATTTACATGGGTATATGATTTGTGGTTTTGCTTTTAAAAGATTATTACAAAAATGAATAATATGGAAATAGCATTTGAGTGATAATATGTGTATAACTTAATGAAATTGCTTGTCTACTCTGGGAGGGAGGAGGGAAAAGGGGAAGGAGACAATGAGAATCATGTAAACATGGGAAAAATTTAAAAATAAAATAAAAAAATAGTCCTATGCTACAATGGACAAATGATCACAGAATACAACTGGAAACATATATTGTTAATGATCATTTGAAAAATATTCAGCCCAATTGATAGCCATGGAGATGTAAATTAAAACAACTTTATCCCTATCACATTAACAAAATTAATGTAGCCTTTGCCCCACTCTCTCCTTCTCCAAGAGTTTCTGGGTATTCACATAGAATGGAACCTGTCTTGCGGTTGATCCCCAAGAATGCCAGTTTTTCTTTTGCTCTTTGTCCCCATCTAGAATTTTTTCTTTCAGTTTTTTTCAATATGTTTTGTTTTTACATTGCAAATATTTTTAGTTTGCTGCCATTCCATGTAGCAAAGCAAAACAATTAAGCAAAACTAAAAAATAGCTACCTGATATGAATGTGCATGTAAAATTCTACATCAGCAATATTTCCAAACCTTAATATTTTTTTAAATAAACAGGCATCTATTTTGGAGGGGAGGGGAAGATAAAAGATAAATATTTCTTGTCAAGTAAAATATAATTTTGTACCTTAAATCAAAGCCCTGCAACAAATTCAACCTGCCATCTCTCTCTTTTTTTTTAAACCCTTGTACTTCGGTGTATTGTCTCATAGGTGGAGGAGTGGTAAGGGTGGGCAATGGGGGTCAAGTGACTTGCCCAGGGTCACACAGCTGGGAAGTGGCTGAGGCCGGGTTTGAACCTAGGACCTCCTGTCTCTAGGCCTGACTCTCACTCCACTGAGCTACCCAGCTGCCCCTGCCATCTCTTTTTGTACCCTGGGATACTAAGGATAGTTTTTACATTTTAAAAATACAATAAAATTATTTTAAAATGTAAAAGCCATTTTTAACTTGTAGGATTCATGGAATCAGGTGGTTGGTGGGATTTGATCCTGTGGGCTATAGTTTATCAGTGCCTGACCTAGATCTATCACCTCTCTGTCGGGAAGTAGATAGTATGTTTTATTATCTTTCCTTTGAAATCATCATCCTTTCAGTGTTGTTATTATATAAATTATTCCCTTGGTTCTCATTTCATTTTTCACTAGTTTATAAAAGTCTTCAAAATGTTCATTTTTGTAATATTAATAGTAAAAAAAGTTGTTCTGGGTGTACTTATCTCTGCATCTGTTCATAATTTCTCTGATATTTCTTTGAAATCATCTATTTCCTCATTTCTTACAATGCAATTGTATTCCATCACATTTTTCTAAACAACTTGCAGTCATTTCTCAATTAATGAACATCCTTTTAGTTCTTATTGTTCTTTCTTTTTTGCCACTATAGAAAATTACTATAAATCTTTTTCTATCTGAAAGACTTTTTCTTATTCTTTGATCTCTCTTGGACACAGGCTTAGCAGTGGTATAACTGAGTCAAATAGCATCTATTATAGTTTATAATTCCACATTGCTTTCTGGAATAGAAATTGCTTTCCAAAATGGATCCATTCTGAACTTGGTTTGCCAAGCTTATCAAAGTGCTTGGTTTTCCATAGCTCCCAAAACATTTTTTTGTCATCTTTGCTATTCTGATAGGTTTGAGGTAGAATTTTAGAATTACTTTCATTTTAATTTCTCTAATTAGTAGTTATTTGGAATACTTTTTCCCCAGAACTTAAATTTCTTCTCTTGAGAACTTCCTATTCATATCCTTAGACCACATATCAATTGAGGAATAGTTATATTTATTATATATTTGAATCAATTCCTAATATATATTAGAAAAGAGAACTTTATCAGAAAAAACTTACAACATGATTTTCCCCAGTTTATTGGCATTAATTTAGCTTTATTGGATTAGTTTGTACAAACCCTTTTTAATTTTATGTTTTTAAAAGTATTCATTCTATTTTCTATTATTCCTTCTGATCCTAACTTGGCTATGAACTTTTAAAATCCTATCCATATTTCTGGTACGTAATTTTCCCCATGTTTCTCTGATTTTTTTATTATGTAAACTTTATATCTAGGTAAGCATGAGTGGTATTGTTGGAGTATGGTAAGAGTTCTACCCTGGACAAGAGCACAGAACTCCGACTCACTATCCTCTGGTTGTTGTTATTGAACAGATATACAGGGACCAAGTTGCCAGGGATGGGTGAAGGTAGGGGGTGGCTTTAGGAACAATTAATCTGTGGGCAACCTGGACTGCCATCTTCCTTATTGGGGGGGGCATTCTGATTAGAAAAGTTTGCAAATCTTGTATACCTGGATTAAATGAAGTTTGCTAAACTGATTATCATCAGTACAGTCTTGCATTCATTACCTAAACAAAGCTGACTAAACCAGTTATTGGGTACACAGGAACATCCTGGTACAAAGGTAGGTCAATCATGGAGTTATTTCTGTTATCTTGGCTTTAGAAATAGGGTCTGTTGGGGGCATCGAGGCAGCACAGTGGATAGAGAGCCAGGTCTAGGGATGGGGCATCCTGGATTCAAATCTGTCCTCAGACACTTCCTAGCTGTGTAACTCTGAACAAGACACTTGATCCTAATCGCCTAGCCATTATTACTCTTCTGCCTTGGAACTGATACTTGGAATTGAATCTAAGGAAGAAAGTAAGGGTTTTTAAAAGGAAGACAAAAAGGAAGAGAAGAGGAAAGGGAAGAAATAGGACCTATCATGCAGGTGCTGGCTAGTACTTTCAGTATTGCTATGACTTTGAAGATGTAATTTAGAATTCTGTCCAAAGTCAACTGTCCAGAGGAATATGGAGAAAATTGTGGCCTGGTGTCATATTTGTTCTTTTCTTGAAGGTGATGAATTTGCAGGCTTTGGAGCAATTCCTTCCTCCAAACATCTTAGCACATATTCTTACAGCAGTGAGGAATGTGCTTTTCTCACTCATACCTCATCAAAAAACATTCTGAGTCAGACAAAAGAAGGAGTGCAGGCTGACAGGGAGCCAGCTGCCTGTGGTCCTTTGTTAATAAAACAGAATCCTGGATAAGGTTTTGAATGGTGATGACAAGCCAGAGGACACTGATGATAGCAATGAAGAAAAAAAGGAAATTTTTCTTGAGGATGAGGAAATCACTTGGGAGAAAGCTGATTTGGCCTTTGATTCATTAATTAATTTTGCAGAAAGGCATCCATGTTATGCTACTCAGGAGGTCATGCAGCTGTACACCCTTCACTTAATCTTCATGAGAAAGATGCAAATGCCCAAAAAGCAACTGACATCAGTGGCTTTTCAAGAGAGTAGGCTTCCTAAGTATTCTGGGGTCATTACCCATGAAGCCCTATGATCCATACCATCTGCTTCGAGAGTTGTCGGCACAGCACGGCTGAGACAGAATTTGAGCTGAAAACTGAAAAGGGGCTTAGACTCCTTTCCTTATAGAGATGGAGGGTCTGAGACCAAGAGAGTTTTTCCCCAAAATCACAGTACTGAATAGAGGTAGGACTTAGGTCTACAGATCCCCAGTGTAATGTTCTTCCCATTATACTACCCTACTCTAATTACTGGTGTTTATGATCCTGAATCATCAAGAAAAGAAAAGATGCAATTGTAATTCACATACTCTATTTAAAAAGGCAAAGGATGTAATTATTTTAGGAAAATTCCCCAAAATGTTTGTTTTTTTTTTAAAAAGAGGGGATGTGGTTTTTTGAAAGATCAAACTTTAATCACCTTGAAAATTTACTAATCCATAAGAATCCTATTTATGGCTTTCATGGGATTTTTGAGCTGAAGGTGACTTTCAAGATAATCTGATCCAGTTTCTTCATTTTATACATGACACTAGTGAAGCCTATAGAGACTGACTTGTCCAAGGTCACAGGCAATAAATACCAGACAGCTCACATTCAAAGCTAGGTTCTCTGAATTCAGCTCTACTAAAATATACTCTCTCCTCAGTGATGTTGGGAAGTTGAGGAATTATTCTGTTTTGGGAAGGATTTAGATTCTGCTGAGTTCTTTAAGATACATAAGGTTCAGCTTTAAATATATATATATATATATATATATATATATATATATGTGTGTGTGTGTGTGTGTGTGTGTTTTAAATTTCTCACTTCAGTAATATGCTCATGTTGAAAACAGTCTCTATCAGATTGAGATAAACAACCTGTAACCCATAGACATGGGAACTTACCCCACTAAGATTATAATACTGAATATCAGGACCCCTGGAATGACCATTTATTCATAGTCAGTAGCAGAAAGCATGAAACTTCTAGCTCTCCTCTCCCTAGTATGAGGAATCCAAATTTACTTCCATTTGTCCAGAGAAAGAAATAGCAGGTTCGCTGTTATTTTGCAGGGAGAGGAGGACCCTTGAACCAGTTTTTAGCAACAGTGCTATTTCTAGCCACCAAATCCCACAAAGTAATCTGGTTTGGTTCTCACACTCTTCTTGAAGGAGAATTTTTTTTTGTGTTCACAGCTGGAATATTTATATTGTTTCACACACAATGATGCTATGAATTACACAACAGTCATCTCTGAGTTCAGTTTTCTCTTTGCTTTAGAGTACACAAAAATACTTGTTTCAAGTGAAACTGAATATCAGATTTTAAAAGAGGCAGACAGACATTGCTGTTGATCAGTTCTGACCACTTGACACCTTGGTTTTTGTGAGTTTTGTGAAATAGATATTTTTACCGAAGAACATAGGGCTGGATGGCTAAATGTTTGCAACAAATCAATAGGCGCATTTGTGGCTAATTTGGCTCTATTTTGAGTAGAAGGTATATATTCTGGTAAAGTTTTCATACCTTGTTGCCAGTGGTAGTAGGACTTTTGGAAACACAAATTGAGTGTCTATGGGAATTGACTTCCAGAGAGTAATAATTATGAAGCTTTCTAACTTGTGAAAGGTAACACTCTTATCCTTTGGAGAGACTTGTCTGTGATCTGAAAGAAATGAAAGCTTAAAAACATTCATTAACGTGCTCAGTCTATTAACCATGATAGGAATGTCTCTAACAGGACAAGTATTCCATTCTATTTTAAATGACTTTTTAAAAAGAAAATTTTGTAAAACAAAGGAGATGCCTGTCAACTGAAATGGCTAAAAAAATGATGCATGAAATGTAATGAAATACTACTATGCCATAAGAGGCAAATGTGTGTGAAGAATTTGGGGAAGTATGGGAAGATCCATATAAATTTATAGGAAGTAAATAGAATCAGGAAAACAATATACATAATGAATACAAGAATGTAAATTAAAAAACAAAAACAATAAACTACAAAACAAAAGCAATCTGATTGTAAAGATCAAACTTGGCCACGAAGAAGAATTGGATAAAAAAGGGTACCTCCATCCTTTCTTTGAAGATACAAGTGGGTAGGGGGAAGATGAGAGGGACTGTGGACATAGAATATCACATATACTGCCAGACTGTGTTGAGGTATTGGTTAGCATTACTCAACTGTTCTCCCCACCCCCTTTTATTCTTTGTTACTAAAGGATGGGTTTTTTATTTAATTAAAGGAATAGAATCCATAGATTTTAGAGATGGAAAGGACTTTGTAGATTACCTAGAAATAATCTGGACTGTTGCACAGAGGGAAGAGCACTTGATTTGGAGTCAGAAGACTTGGGTTTGTATCCCAGTTCTGATATTTGCTCATCTCTGTGATCTTGTCTACACCTTTCTGGCCTCAGCTGACTAATCTGTAAACTGAAATAGTTGAAATCAATGATCCCTCTTCTGGCTTTCTATAAGAATCCTCATTTAGGGGCTGCCTTTTGTTTGGGGAATGGCTGAACAAATTGTGGTATCTGTTGGTGATGGAATACTATTGTGCTAAAAAGAATAATGAACTGGAGGAATTCCATGTGAACTGGAATGAATGACCTCCACGAATTGATGCAGAGCAAAAGGAGCAAAACCAGGAGAATTATTGTACACAGAGACTGATACATTATGGCATAATCAAATATAATAGACTTCTCTACTAGCAACAGTGCAATGATCCAGGGCAATTCTGAGGGACGTATGAGAAAGAAAGCTATCCACATATAGAGAAAGAACTGTGGGAGTAGAAATACAGAAGAAAAACCTTTCCTTGATCACATGGGTTGATGGGGATATGTTTGAGGATATAGACTGTAAATGATCACTTTATTGCAAATATTAATAATATGGAAATAGGTTTTGATCAATGATACATGTAAAACCCAGTTGAATTATTCATTGACTAAAGGAGGGGAAAGGGAGAAGGGGAAGGAAAGAAAGTGAATCATGTAACTATGGAAAAATATTCTAAATTAATTGTCAATTTAAAATAAAAAAAATAAACATCCTCATTTTACAGATGGAGAAATTGAGGTATAGAGAGATGAGACGACTTGTTACTAATGGAGCTGGGACTGAACTTGGTTCCCACTTAACCCCTGAGTCTTTTTTTAAGCTATATTATAACATGTTGCTTAGAGACTTCATTTATATAACAGATACCAATTCTTAGAACTTTAGCAAATTCCAGTTATTTTCTTCTCTCCCCCCCTTTTTATCTTCTTTTCAGGATTATTAATTTAGTTTTGCTTGCAACTGTTCCCTGCTGTACTCCTCCCTCTTAACACCCCTCTCCCCATCCATATTTGTTTTCCTATTGATTCTGATTTATTTCTACACAAAACAGTTTGTTTGCATGAGTGTGTTCAATCCTCTTTTGTCTTTTTCAGATAAGAGTGTAGTCCCTCTAATGTCTGTTTCCCCCAAATCCTTCCTTTAGGGGTCTATACCCTTCTTCTCATGAACTTCAATTATGAAAAATAACAAGTTCTATTCCCTTTCCCTCCTTTCTCTACTAATATATTCCTTTTATTCTCCCTTCTCTTTCTCCTTTTAAAACCCTTTGGAATAGAATCAATCTATCCTCAGTTCTTTTGTTTTTGTTTTCCATCTCCCTTAATACCTTTTGAAGGTATTTAGGTTCTGAGGAGATGCTAGTTTCTTCTCTCCCTGATGGAATATTATCATTGCACCATCAGTACATCAGCCAAGAACATTCTAGTTGTTCAAATAGATCTACCTTTTTAGATTTATCTGGGCTTTTGGGTTTGCATTTTAAAGTTCCTACTTTGCTTTGAGTTTTTTACTGACATGTTCACTTTCTGTTCCCTTCCTGTATTTAGCTATATAGGGGGAAGAATTCTTAGTTGCATGAACATATTCCTAGACCTCTTCTTGGTTTTTAGTAGAAGCTTCCATGTTTTATGTGTTCAATTGCTTTTTTTCTGGATATTTGAAATTTTGAATTTGGTCTTTCTTTTCTTCTCTTCTCTTTCTTTCTTCCCTTTCTTCTTTCTTGGGAACTGTGGACTTTAGCTATAATATTTCCAGGGCTTTTCCTTTTGGAGTTTTCTTTAAGGAAATGATCAGTGGACTTTTTCCATCTTATGCTCTCTAGTTCTAAGAGATCTGCACGGTTTTCATTTTTCATTTCTTGAAATATAGTGCCCAGAACTTTTTAAAAATCACAGTTTTCAGTGAGTCTAGTGATTCTTAGATATCTCTCCTTGATCTGTTCTCTAAGTCAGTTGTTTTGAATATCAGATAACTTACATGTTCTTCTATTTAAAAAATTATCTTTTGATTTTGTTCTACTGTTCCTTGATGTCCCATAGAGTTGTGGACTTTTATTGCATTCATGTTCTGGCTTTTGAGTAAAGTTTGCCACATTTTCTTCCAAGTTATTTATTCTGCTAATTCCTTCCTTAAAGTTCTATTTCATTTTAACTCTTGCCTCATTTCCTCTAGGTATTCATGTATTCCTTATATGAAATCATTATTCTTCCTTGTAGTATATACTTGTAGTTATTTGGCTATCAGAGTAATTTACAGAGCTACTCTATTTTTTGGACATCTTTAGTTTACAAAGTTTTTATGCTGATTGGTATTTTTTGACTTACTCACTAATTGGGACTTTTTTCCTGCCAGGATCATGCTCTATTGTACTTTTAGGTGCTGACTTTGCTAGTGACCCCATTTCCTAGAGCCCTTGAGTGTTTAGTTAACTTTTTGGCAGTTCTGGAATAGAAAAAGTCATTTATGATATTTTCTCATTGATCTTCTTGATCCATATTTGACCTGTTATGAATTTCACATTTTTTCTGGAATGGGAATATGAGAACTGGATAGTTTGTCTCTTTTCAGAAAGCCAACTTGGTTGGAAGCCCTGCATCTCTAATTGGATTGGCATAAGGAGCTCCAAGGTGGGAGTACTGTTTACTCATGTAGGTTTTCATCTTTTCTACAGGCTAGATTTGTTGACCCCAGAGTAGTTCTTTCTACTATACCACACTGCCTCCAGAAATGGAGGGTTCCTCTCTTCCCTTCTACCTCTCATGATAGGTTAGGTCTCCTAGGATCTTTGAGGTTCAGAGTAGTGGATCTTCAGACAGAGTGTCATTGACAACATTGGAGTGACTAAAAATGAGATCCTTATCAAGTTTTGGGGATCCATGGCTTGTCAACTATCAGGAAAATGGCTGCTTCTCCTAGGAACGAGGAAAACATTAAGAATACATCAGGTCCAGGGGCAGTTAGATAGCTCAATGGTTAGAGAGCTGGGCCTGCAGAAAGGATGTCTGGGGGTTCAACTATGGCCTCAGACACTTCTTATGTGACCCTGGGCAAGTCACTTAACCCCCATTTCCCAGTCCTTACCAGTTTCTCTTTTAGAATCAATACTATAATTCTAGTATTGATTCTAAGAAGTAAAGTACAGGTTAAAAAAAAAGAATACATCAGGCCACTGTTCTAAGCTTACTGACTCAAGATATTCCTGCCACACAGATTGCTAGTGATTCAAAATACGACCTATATCAAACAAAACAAAATATTCAAAAAGTCACAGGATTGGAGATGGAAGATTTAGAGGTCATCTATTCCACTCCTTCATTTCACTCATGTGAAAACCATGGCTCAGAAAGTTAAGTGGGTCATCTGCCCATGGTCACATAGCTTTGAAGGTGGCAAAGGCAGGGCTTAGGACCCAGGTTTTCCTGGCTCTGGGTCCAATATTTTACCCACTCTATTATTTCATCTGATTTCTCCAAGTCACACTGGATCATCCCACCAGCAGTTTTTTCTTCAATATTTCTCATTACAAAAATGTGCTGCCCGCTGTTACTCATTGTTGTTGGTTTTTTTTGGGGGGGGGATGTAGCTACTCAAGAGTCTCCTCCACTATAAAGCCTTGCCTCCCCAGTTATTACTCTGCCAGGCTCACAAAATCTTTTGTAATATAATTATTTGTATATGTTGAAGCTAATGAAGATTAGGATATCACATCTAAATTTTACATCTCCCCTTTCCAACCCTTAGCAAAAAAATTCTTCTCATTAAACATTTTTGATTAAAAAAAAGAATGATGTCTTAATATATCTAAGGAAGGTTCTTATTACATTCCTTATTGACTAATACTGCCATCTCTGTTCTATATCTATCCTATTGTTTGCCACCCTCTCCTGTACGCCCATCACTACTCCCCCACAAACAGTACTCTTTTAGTTGGCTGTAATTTCCATTCAGGAGGGACCTAACATCAGTCCTTCAAACCCTTTCATGTACTCTGGCAGTAGCTAAACCCTTTCCTTTTGTCTCAGTGTAGCCCAAATGCTGAATCTACAAGCCACTCCATAAAAACGAGCATCCCCAGAGAGGCATTTTGTAGCTTCGAAGATGAATTAATCAAAACTGGAGTGAGGCGCACAATAACTGTGAAGGCAAAGAGTGCCAAGTCTCCCCCCAGCCCCACCCCTTCTGCATGCCTGGCTAGCAATATCGATCTGGAGATGGTGACATTTACCACCAAATGAAAAGGTCCATCTCAGAAACTTGCAAAATCCATTACCAGGTTGGGGTAAATAGTTAATTGACTGATGGAGATAACTCTCATAGTCTGAATGGAAAACAGCTTTTGGTCCATTTTTAAATGAAAATGGCTAAAATTTCATTGTGCTTGTTTTAACAGGGGGAATCAGAGACCAAAACTCTCCAATGAGCTGAATCCCGAGGATGGGACTTGAAATAATAGGCCTTTGTCCACTGAATTTGATTATGACAAATGCTTTGAATGGGTTAACATGGAGAGCAAATAAAGCAAAGACGGCCAAGGAGCCATGAACTCGACCCAGCCCTCTATTTTTCTTGTTCAGGGAACCTTGACGCAGGTGTTCAGATGGATCATATCTTTGCACTTGAGATAATTGCCCTCCCTCCACCTCTCACCAACCCACCTAATCAGTAAATGAAGGGCTCTTCGCTCTGCTAGTCATACTGGAGTAGTTGAAGGAGGCCACCATGAAGAATGGTGCCTGTTTACAGGCCATGGAGAAATGCTTTATCATATCCCCACTCCAGTACTTATTTCTGCAGTGCTTAGATTTCCTGCAATACTAATACTTTGTTTAAAAATCAACCTGGCAATTTCTTCATTAGGCTCAGACAGTTTATTTTCATGGTCATTCTTTATGTTTGGAAATATCCCATACTAATAAGCAATTATTTTTCTACAATCTAAAAATTCTCCTTACACGCCTCTTTGGGGGTTCAGAAGGTTCTCAAAGACTCTGCCAGAGGAGTGCATATCCTGATAACTTTTAATGAACTAGAAAAACTTTGAGAATGGGTCTAATGCCCTGGGTCCTACCCAGTGATGTGCGGATAAATATTTAGCAACCAGCTCCCCCACCACACTTAAATTTAATCCCCTTTTAAAACTTTTTTCCCATCACTTAAGTCTAGACAGTAAAAAAAAATCAAATTCTGATTTGGAGGGTATAGATAGATGCTTACACTAAAAATGTAACAATTGGTTCTCCCAAGCCATCTTTAATGCACTCCAGAGTCCATGGACCAACCTAGCAAGATTTCAGAGAGAATCACAAGAAGGTTGATTATCTATCAAGTGATAAAATTGAGGGGTCCAGAAACCTCCAAAAATCTGCTAAGGGAGGAATGGATTGTAATCTATACTGATGGAACCAATAAAATTATAGTTCTTTGTAATATTGGAGTAATCCTTTCTGACAATATTGACTAATTTGTCAACTCTTATTTATTGATCTCTTACTCTTATACCACACTGTGCTAGGCACCGGCGGATCACCTAACAAGAACTGGATAAATATTTGTTGACTAACTCATGAACAGGAGTTCAGCCAATGGAAATTTTGTAAACTGGTGAAAAAATGAGGAGGAAGGAGTTCCTTTTTAACCTAGCAAGTCTTCTGTCAATCAACAAGAATCTGCTGAGTATTTGTGTTCAGCACAGTTCCAGATGATGGGAATAGGAGTTGCAGTGGATATAGGATGTAGGTCAGTGTTTCCACCCTCAGACACCTAATAGGCTGTGTCACCTGGGCAAATCTTTTGATATCTTTTTGCCTCTGTTTGCTTGTCTGTAAAATGAGACGATAATAATAGTACCCACTTTGCAGGGTTCATGTGACAAGATAATATTTGTGAAGCTCTTAGCTCATAGTAAGGGCTAGATAAATGTTAGTTTCTGTTATTATTATTTTTTCTCCTCTCTAGGTTTTCACATTACTTTCTCCTGGTTCTCTTCCTATTCATCTGACAGCTCCTTCCAAGTAGCCTTTGCTGGATTGTTATCCAGGTCATAGCCACTTTCTGCTCATAGCACTCCCACGTGAAGCCCAAAACAGATTAAAATATAATTTGGAAATATTTAACAAAATAAATCAAAATGTAATAAAATGAAAAGTTAATAACTTAATGATGAAAATAATAATGTGGTTTTCTAAGTCAATATGCAGTTCACAAGAAGACTTATTTTTGGTTTGGTTGGACCCTTTTTTATTTCAATTTAACACCACTCTCCCACAGGACTC
This sequence comes from Gracilinanus agilis, assembly GCF_016433145.1. Classification (NCBI taxonomy): domain Eukaryota; kingdom Metazoa; phylum Chordata; class Mammalia; order Didelphimorphia; family Didelphidae; genus Gracilinanus; species Gracilinanus agilis. The sequence goes on from NC_058130.1 coordinate 187,235,685, forward strand.
TGTTGTGGGGTCTCTTCTTTTCTCACTGTATATTATTGAGGATTTCACCAATTCCTGGGAATTAAATGATTAATTCTAGGAAGATAATTCTAAGATACTTTTACCCAGCCCTAACCTCTCTGCTGACCTCCAGTCTCACATCTCTAACAGCCTGTTAAACATTTAGAGCCAGATGACATATAGACTTCTTAAACTCAACATGTCCACAACAAAATTAATTTTCTTTCCACCCGAACCCTCCCCTTTTCCTAACTTCCCATTTCTAATTAGGTACCACAATTCTCCCAACCTTGAAATCTATTTTTTCATTTCCCGTGTAAAAAATTTCTGGGCAGCTAGTGACTCAATGGATTAAGAGCCAAACCTAGAGAAAGGAGGTCCTGAGTTCAAATCTTACTTTGGACATTTACTAACTGTGTGACCCCGGGCAAGACACTTAACCCTTTTGACCTCATTTCCTCATCTGTAAAATGAGCTGGAGAAGGAAATGGCAAACCACTCCAGTATCTTTGCCAAGAAAACCCCAAATGGGGGTAAGAAGAGTCGAACACTACTGGAATGTCTAAACATAATAAAAATATGTTACCAAGTCCTTTCAATTTTAGCTTTATAACAGCTCCCTTATATGTTCTCCTGACACACTGTCACCTCACAATGTAGATTCTCATCACCTCCCACCTAGATTATTATTTTTGTTTTATTTTTTCACATCATTATTATTATTCTTTTTAGAATATTTTTCCATCGTTACATAATTTATTTTCTCTCCTTCCCCTCCTCCCTTTCCCCTCTTGGAGCTGACAAACAATTCCACTGGTTTATATATGTCTTATTACTCAAAACCTATTTCCATATTATCCATATTTGTAATAGAGTCATCTTTTTAAAACCACAACCCCCAATCACATACCCATATAACCAAGTGATAAATCATATGCTTTTCTTCTGTGTTTCTACTCCCATAGTTCTTTCTCTAGATGTGGAGAGCATTCTTTTTCATAAGTTCCACATTGCATTGCTATTAGCAGCAAAGTTGATTACATTTCATTGCTCCATGATGTTTCAGTTACTGTCCTGTATCTGTTCATTTCACTCAGCATCAGTTCATGGAGATTTTTTCAGTTCTTATAGAAATCAAGCAGTTCATCATTCTTTATAGCACAATAGTATTCCATCACCATCATGTACCACAATTTGTTCAGCCATTCCCCAATTGATGGGCATCCCCTCATTTTCCATTTTGTTTTTTTTTTTCGCCACAACAAAAAGAGCAGCTATAAATATTTTTGTTCAAACTTTTTATCTCTTTGGGGCACAAATCCAGTACCCACCTAGATTATTGAGAAAACCTGTTAGTTCATCTCTCTGCAACAAATCTCTCTTTGCTCCAGTTTATCCTCCACTCAGTTTTTAAAATGATTATCCTGTATTGCAAATCTGAGTATTTCACCTCACCCTACCCACCTATCCCTATTCAATATACTCCAGTGATTTCCTATTACCTTGATGATCAGATATTAAATCCTCTGATGTTTAAAGCCCTTCACATCCTGCCTCTACCTTTCCAGTCTTTGTATGCCTTATTTCATGTCTTGTACTATCCAGTGACACTGGGCTCCTTGCTGTTCCACACACAAAGATGCTCCTCCATCTCCTGATTCTGGACATTCTCACTGACTATTTCTTATGCCCCCCAAATTCCCTTCCTCTCCCTCTTCACCTTCTAGCTTCAAGTGCTTCCTTCAAGTCTCAGCTAGAATCCTATGTTCTGCAAGAGGTCTTTCCACTCCCTCTCAATTCTAGTGCCTTCCCTCTGGGATCATTTCCAAATTATCATGTCTATACTATGTTCACCCATTGTTGTCAATATCACCTTTGCAGTTTCTCTCTGATGCCCCCCATATCTCCTGGGGTACTGCCACACTCTAGGAGGTCCTCATCACTCCACATCTGCCTTATTGCAATAGCCTACTGGAGGTTCTGCCCCCTTAAGTCTCTCCCTGCTCCAAAGCCAGAGATTACCTTTTCTTATTTTGTATGTGCTGGTGACAATCTGATTTTATGAAACTCCTTGTCCCTGGTGACTTGTCTCCAAGGATCCCCCTTCTGACCCTGGTCCCAGACTGAACCTTAAACCCTCAGGCAGCCCTAGATCACTTTAGACAGGATTAGCAGATCCTTCACCAGTAAAATGGAAAGAATAATAATGCCTCCCTTTAAGAGAATCAAGGTAGAATCAAATGAGATATTTGTAAAAGAGTTTAGCATAGTGACTGGAACATAGTAGGCACTATACAAATCTTGGCTGATACTATTTTCTTTGTATCCTGGGTGCCTAGTATAATGCTTGGCACATAAGTGATCTGTAAATTCTTATGGATTGAGTGCTTGATTGAATTACCAAGGAATGAAGAGGAGGAAAAGCTGTGTTACCAAGCTGGGGAAAGCAAGGTTGGAAAGATAGGATAGACCTAGACAGACTTTGAAACCAGGGAGAAAGTATTTAAAATTGTCGCATTTGGTAATTTCAAAAAAATTGTAATAAGTTCTTGAGCTTCAGAGTGAAGGTGTTGAAAGCTATTAGATTGGAGGGTGCTGTGATGTCAGGGAGACAACCTAGGAGGCTTGTCAGGAAATTAAATGTGCTGAAGTAATTTTTAAAATGTACAGGATAGAATATATTGAAGGTCTTGTGGATTTAGTTATTCTCTAATGTGGAGCCAATTTTTAATGAATGATGACAGAAGTCAGGCAATTTAAGTGAAGTGTAGGTAACATGATAGGAGTAAAAGATGTGGAAGGATGACAGCTAGGGTAAACTGATAGCCCAGACATTTAGCTGACCAACTCTTTCATGTTCAGATGATTCTAAGCATATCAGTCCATTGCCAGCTATATAATTTCCTGGCCATTGCAAGGTACCATTTCTCCTAGAGCTCACCTGCCCTGCTCTAGCTGGGGCCCCTGCTTCCCCCTGAAAAAATGGGGCTGAGGGGCAGCTGGGTAGCTCAGTGGATTGAGAGTCAGGTCTAGAGACGGGAGGTCCTAGGTTCAAATCTGGCCTCAGACACTTCCCAGCTGTGTGACCCTGGGCAAGTCACTTGACCCCCATTGTCCACCCTTACCACTCTTCCACCTAGGAGCCAATACACAGAAGTTAAGGGTTTAAAAAAATGGGGCTGAGTTTAGGTGGCTGTGACATTAGGCTAGGGAGCTCTCCTACAAGGTCTTTCATAGATTTTAGAATAGGATATGATCTTCCTCAAGAAGAAACTGAGGCTTACAGAGGGAAAGTCACCTTGCAAGGGAGCAACAAGACTGAGATAAGAAGTCAGAGAACAATTTCCATCTAGGTGTCCTTTCTATCTGGGTCAACAACTATGATCTGAAATGATGGTAAGGGATGAAATTATGGATGTCCAAAGTGTGTCCTGACCTAGTGAGGTCATGAATAGCCACTGTTTGTGCTTTTTTTTTTCAGTATTCTTTGATGCCACTTAGAGAAATCAAACCCTGGACTAAAAAGATCTCACTCCCAATTGAGTATGACTTGTCTTATGTTTGAGATAAATGAGTGTGGGAAACTTATGAATGATTTTGGCCCCGTTCATCTAATGGAAGACTCAAGTGGCAAAGAGATGAGTTATATTCTGGCTTCTCTGATCGATCTGTCTGTGATTCTAGTCCTCTTTCTGTAATGTTGGGGTATTGTAATACACGCTACCATCCAGCTCTCTCACCAGGCACTTAGAGTACCCAGCAGGGATCCACTCCCACATGAGAACATAATAAATACTATCTGATAGTAATGAGGGTTCATAATAATTACTCTCTGATGGTAATGAGGGGACTTAATAAATACTATCTGAAGGTTGTAAGAGCTGATAAGATAATATATATGAAGGATTTGGCTGTTCTTACAAGAAGCAAATTATGAGCCTTCCAAAGAAGTATTGTTGAGGGGGACATGAGGATTGAACTTCAAGTCAGAGGACTTGAGTTTAAATTTTTTCTCTATTATTACTTGTGTGACCTTGGGCCAGTCACCTAACCTGAATCTCAGTTTCCTCAGCTGTAAAGTGGAGGAATTAGACTAAATTATTTTTACCTTTTGAACCTACCCAATGCCATAAAAGGTTAGGTAAAGCAAGCTGACAGCCTCATCACAGTGGTGTTGCTTCATCCATAGCCATTTATTCAGTCAACAAATATTTATTATCCACATTGTACCAAATACAGTGAGATGCAGTGAATACCAAATAAAGAAAAAGTCCTTGCCCTGAAGGAGTTTATATTCTAATGTATATACTGTGCACATATATGGAGAATTAAACACAAACACTCAAAATTGATGCCAAGAAATTTCAGAGTAAGGCATAGCCTTTGTGTAATAGGATATGGCAAGTTAGTTGGAGCTTAAAGTAAGCCAAGGATTCTACGTGGTGGAGATGGGAAGGGGGTTCATTCTAGGCATAAAGGGATATTCTATGGAAAGGCAAAGAGAGAGAGATAGAATATCTTAGAATGGAAACAGCAGAAGGATAAGAATTTGACTTGAATGTCGAGCATGTAAAGTGAAGTAATGAATCATAAACCCGAAAAGGTAATAATTCTTTTTTTTTTAAACCCTTGTACTTCGGTGTATTGTCTCATAGGTGGAAGATTGGTAAGGGTGGGCAATGGGGGTCAAGTGACTTGCCCAGGGTCACACAGCTGGGAAGTGGCTGAGGCCAGGTTTGAACCTAGGACCTCCTGTCTCTAGGCCTGACTCTCACTCCACTGAGCTACCCAGCTGCCCCCTCAACTATAACTCTTGAGCTTAAACTCCTTTAACAGATCCATATTTCCAATTTTTAACATTAATTTTTTGAATTCCAAATTCTTTTTGTCCCTCCAGTTCCTCCCCCACTCACTAAGAAGTCAAGTGATATATGATACCCATTATACATGTGAAGTCATGTAAAATATATTTCCATGTTAGACGTGGCTAACATGCAACTGCAAAACAAACAAAAAACAAGAAATATAGAGAAAGTGGTGGGAAATGCATTACTCTGCACTCAAAATTCATTAGTACTCTCTGAAGGTGGATGGCATTTTTCAACATGAGTCCTCTGGAATATTATAGATCTTTGTATTCATCAAAATAGCTGTCTTTTAGGGTTGATTTTCAGTTCAATGTTCCTGTTACTTTGTATAATGATTCTCCTTCCTTCACTTTGTATCAATTTATAAAAGTCTTCCTAGGATTTTTTGAAAACTTCCCTTTCATTATTTCTTATAGTTCAGTAGTATTCATCACAATCACATACCACAATTTGTTCAATGATTCCCCAACTGATGAATACCCCGTCAACTTTCCAATTCTTTACCACCACAAAAAAAGCTGCTGTAAATATTTTTGTACATATGGGTCTATTTCCTTTTATTTCTTTGGGAAACAGACTAAAAGTATTTTTGTTGGGTCAAAGTGTTTGCACAGTTTTATAGACTTTTGGTCATATTTCCAAATTGTTCTCTAGAATGGTTGGATCAATTCACAAAGTGCATTCGCGTATTCATTTTTCCACATCCCCGTAGCAACTACCATTTTCCTTTTCTGTCATGTTTGCCAGTGATTGGTGTAAGGTGGTACTTCAGAGTTGTTTTAATTTGCATGTCTCTAATCAATAGTGATTTAGAATATTTTTTTCTAAAGGGCTATTTATAGCTTTGATTTCTTCTTCTGAAAACTGCTTATTTATATCATTTGACCATTTATCAATTGAGCAATGATTTGTATTCTTACAAATTTGACTCAGTTCTCTGTATATCTGAGAAATAAGACCTTTGTCAGAGAAACTTTATGTAAGTTTCCCCTCTACCCAAGTTTTCTGTTTTCCATCTAATTTTGTCTGCATTGTCTGTTTTGTTTTTTTTTTGGGGGTAAAAACTTTTCTATTTAATGTTATCAGAATTATGTGTTTTATCTCCCATGATCTTCTCTTTCTCCTTTTTGGTCATATACTCTTAGATCTGACAGGTAATTTTTTCCATGCTCTCCTAATTTGCTTATGATATCATTTATACCTAAATAATGTACTCATTTTTATTTTATTTTGGTTTATGGTGTAAGATGTTGGTCTATGCCCTATAGAACCCAAATGCTTCTATCTTGTTCTGAAAGTTCTCCAAAATTTTAAATAATTAGCTAGTTATTACTGAATGTTTTTTCTCACCATTCTCTAAAATAAAACTTCCTTTAGTTACACTACCCCTTAATCAATCAATTAATCTATAATAACTTATTAAGCACCTACTATGTCCCCAACACATACATTTTGGGGATATAAAGACAAATGTTTCCTGCTCTTAAGGATTTGGCACTTTATCATGGTAGATAATATAGACACATGGGTACGCCATGCTTATTTTCTCCCCTTTTTCTGGCTCATGTTGTTTTCCCAATCCCCGAATGTCTTCATTCAGATGTTAGGTTCACTTCTAAGTTCCTCCATGAAGTCTCACCTCTCTCTCCTCTGAACTTCCATAGCATTTATGGTATCACTTCATTTGGCACTAAATTTTGTCCTTCTTGTATAGTTACATGATGTTTCATGTTTTTCAGTTTTTTCTCTCAAGATAGATGGTAAGGGGAAGGGCTGTGGCATTTCTACTCCATGGCCCATAGCACCTGGCATGGAGATAACATACCAATCAATCTATGAACATGTATTAAGTGTCAGCTATATGCCAAGAAGGCTTCTGTTCTGGGAATACAAATACAAGAAATGCAACAATATCTACTCTCAAGAAGCTTATATTCTAACAAGGAAGACAACTGGCTACATAAGCATATATAAAATTACTAAAAGAAGACAAGGAAGCTAGGGAGTAAGGATACTAGCAATGTTTCATATAGAAGGAGGTGCTTAAGTTCAATCTAGAAAGAAGAAAGGAATTCCGTAAGGCAGAGGTGAAGAGAGAATATATTCTGAGCATAGCAGATGGCTGAGCAAAGGCACTGAGACTGGAAAGAAAATGCCATGTATAAAGAACAGAACATTTTGGTTGTATTGCAGAATAGGAGAGGACAAAGTGAGGGCCAGATTGTAAAGGTTTTATAAAGATAAACAGCAGAGTTTATTTTTCCCTTTAGAAGCAATCAGGAACCACTGGAGTTTATAAAATAGGGGAGTTGGTCTGCACCCAAGAAAGATCACCTTTTTAGCTAGATGGAGACTAGCCTGGGAAAGATTGGAGACCAGGAGACCAATTAGGAAGTCTTCACAATAATCTAGGTGAGAAGGAATGAAAGACAATGACTGCATTAGTATAGAGAATAGGTCAGATACAAAAGATATTGGGACAATTAGAAAACTGGAAGATTTGAAGAATAATGTTACCTTTGATAGAAATAAGGCAGGTTAGAGTTTGAGGGAAAAGATAATATTCCAAGTTTAGTTTTGCTGAACTCTAAAGGTTTGGGCAGGTTGAGTCTGAAATAACTTTGAGAGATCCAGTTTGAAATGTTTAATAGGCAATTGGTGGCATGGAACTATAACTGAGAGAAGAAACTAAGGCTGCATATTTAAACTGGTGAGTCATATGTACAGAAATTATAACTAAACCCATGAGAACTGATGAGGTCACCAAGACAGAGAGTATAGATAAGGAAAAAGCCTCAAGACAGATATTTTGGGGGAACACTATAGTTAGTGAAGTGTGATGTGCATGAGGAACCATCAAAGGAAACAAATAAGAAGCATTCAGACAGGTAAGAGGAGAACCAAGAGAGATTAAATGAGAAGAGAGGGTATCTGGATCAAAGGGGTGGCCAACAGGGTCACATGCAGCAGAGAGGTTAAGAAGAATGAGGACTGAGAAAAAATGATCAGATCTGGCAATTAAAAGATCATTGGTAACTTTGAAGAGAGTTGTAGTAGTTGCTTAAAATATTTATTGATTGACTAGCAGAAATTCTGCAAGTGAACTTTAAAATGATCATATTTCTCTAAGTTCTTGGTACTTTCCCTTGCACATATCATGATCATTGCTATCTATCTCTTTGTCTTCACCCACGTTATTTTCCTAACAGGTTCCACATTCATATGTACACATACAAACACACATGTCACATGTGTATATGTGTGTGTTAAGTTGAATTGAGTTGAATTAAATTATATAACGATAGTATATTTAGTGGTTCCTGAGTAAAAGACAAAATTTGGGGGAAACAGCTACCATTCTTCCAGTTAGGAGAGGAGTCTGCCTGAAGAAAGGCAGAATTTCAAGTTTGAAGGCTGTAACTTGAAAAAATGGTAGCAAGGAAGTATATTAGTGGCAGAATGGAAAAACAATTTGAATGTGAGAATCAAAGTATTAAATGGTAGAGAGGAAACAGCTCTGAACTTTGAGATAGAAGATTGTTTTTTAGTGTCAACTAAAATCTCAGTATATATGTGTACATATATGTATATCCTGCGTATCCTTTGTAGACTAGCTCCAATCATCAATGTCTACCTTTCCCAAGGTCTTTTCCTAGGATACTTAGTCCTCATTGATCTCCATCTTTCTTAGAATGGGCGTATTGTCTATTTAATGAAATTTAGTATTTCTCTATATACTGGTCTCATGTTGATTTCTATTATTTCATAATCATCTTATCTCCTTGATGTGATTCTAAAATTTTTGAGAACAGACTCTATGTCTTATGCAGGAAACTAAGGCTTAGAGAAGACCAGTGACTTTCCCAAGGTCACATGGCTTTTATGTGATAAAGCCGACACAAGAACTATATCTTTTGTTTCACATTTCAGAGCTTCCCTTTCCCATTTAATACTTTGATTCCCACTGCAAGCTTTCTTCCATTTTATGACCAATATGTTTCCTTGCTACTATTCTCTCAAGTTCTCATCATTCACAAATCTGAAATTTTACCTTTTACAGAAAGACCTCCCCACCAATTGGAAGAACAGTGGCTAGTTTCCCCCAAATTTTTCTTCATTCAGTAACCATTCTGAATATATCACATATCAGTCATTATACATTTTAATTTAGATCAACATTTTATCTGCCTACTATGTACAACTCTCTCTTTTAGAATCCTTCTATGATCCCAATGAACTGTCTGTCATTCTTGAAAACAGAATAACCATGGAGCAATGAATTATTGCTTTTTATCAGATGGGATTAATGTAAGAGCATCATCTGACCAATGTATTATGTATGAATGGTCTTCCTCCCTACTCTAGGAGCCAAGTTTTAACTATTTATTTGTCAAACACAATTCATCATTGGTAGGTAATGGGGGAGATCAGAAGGAACAGGAAGCATTAAGAGATTAAGAGGTCATAAGGGAATAGATTCTCTTTGAAATTCCCAAATAAAGTAAGAACATGGTTACCAGCTTCTGTTTTTCAGTCCTGAAATTTTTCTCAAATAGTCCTTTGGTTTCATTCTCTGTTCATCAAAAATTAATGACAAAGCCCATATGGATTTCTTTTGAACTTGACTTTCTATGTTTTGTATTTCAAAAATGTCTATTGTTTCTCAGTTAAAACCTTGCCATTGAAGGGGAAAGCAAAAATGGTATTTTGAATGATCAATGCTACTCTAATGAAGATTACCTAAAATTTTAAATCTTGTTAAGATCATCAGAATCTGATCTGATTTTTAATCACAGTCACAGACAAACAAAGAGCCCAGCATACACCTTCTATCTAAGCTCTCTCTATACTTGCCTATGTTAACATCCATGAGAAAATTATATTATTCTGTCCACTAAATCCCATTCTGATGCCTTTTTATTATTTGCCATGATCCCAAATCCCACCTCCCCCCATTGAAAAATCGATGCCTTTCAGGTTTCTTTTCTAACATACAACAATCATTTTCTGTCATATTCTTTCCCATTGTAACAAAGAAAAGCCATTTAAAAACTTACTGAAAAAGCAACCTTGTCTGACTGCAAGAAAAATTCCATACATACAACTTGTCTACCTCTCTACCAAGTGGAAGAACCAACATTGCTCATTTCAGTTAATAAGTCGAGTTAGGCTTTAGTGCTATTTTCATTTATATTATTAGAGTTTATGTGTATATTGTTCTCATGGTTCTGCTTTCTTCCCTCCATATCGCTTCCCATTTCCATATTTCTCTGAATTCTCGATATCTTCCATTTTGAATGGAACAGTGATATTTTAGTATGTCACTTTGTTCAGGCATTCCCCAATAGTTGGGTACTTCTTTTGTTTTCCAAGTTTTGCTTACTGCATACTACCCTTAGAAGTCCTCCTTGTCAACCCCTGTGATTTCTTTGTCTTAGTGAGCTCCCAAATGAGGGAACTCCATACACTAATGCATATTAGCACCTATTATGCAACTTATGATCTTAGAGAGTTGTCTGGAGGTTTGTAACCTGCCCAGAGTAAAACACTTACTTTACAGGATTGCGGTGATGATCAAATGAGATAATATATGTAAAGATGATTGGCATAGTACTTGGCAAATGGTAGCTACTATATAAATACTACCATCTTTATCGTCATCACCATTAGCACTATCCTGCCCCTCATGATGCTTTTAGTATATTATTATATAGGGAAGGTTTTTTTTCTTTCATAATTGGCTTCCTTTGGAGTATTTGAGTTCTTCAGCATTATCCCAGCAGGCATGAGCTTGTCAGATCCCACCATACTATAAAGGCCTCTAGGTAGATCTGAATATTATCTCTATGTCTATTTTCAAAGACCTGTTTAAGGAATTTCAGAGATTCTCCAGGGAGGGAATTATTTGGCCATAGCAACTCATGAAATTGCTTAAGTTTTGATTAACAACAGTGAAGAAAAACCAGAGCCACGAAATAATGAAATAATGGCTCCTTGAGGTATAGAAGTATAGTATTTTAATGAAATAAGTAGAACCGGGAGAACATTGTACATAAGAACAGCAATATTGTACAATGATCAACTGTGAAAACTTGGCTACTCTCAGCAATACAATGATCTGGGACATTTCTGAAGGACTTATAAGCAAGCATGCTATCCGCTTCCAGAGAAAAGATCTGTTGGGGTTGGATAGATGCAGATCAAAGCAGACTATCTTTCACGGCAGTGTATTTACAGTTTTATTTTGGGTTTAGGGTTCTGTATGAATGTGCTCTTACAACAATGACAAATATGGAAGTGTATTTTTGCATGATAATATATGCTTAGCCCAGATAAAATTGTTTGCCATCTCCCAGTGGGGGGAGGGAAGGGAAGAAGGAAACAAATTTATATCTTATAATTTTGGAAAATGTATGTTGAAAATTATTATTACATGTAATTGAGAAAATAAAATATCTTTGAATAAAAAAGATAAAATAAAATAAATGCAATATATCCTTCAAGATATACCCAAGAACTGTTTGAACAGAATTACAAAATACTCTTGTCACAAAGAAAGCCAGTTCTAAATTTTTTTAAAAACTACAGTAGACTAATAATGACTTTAAGGTAGTAAGAATGCTGACTCTGGAGTTAGAGGTTGTTGTTGAATCATTTTTCAGTCATATCAGATTCTTTAACTCTAATTTTGTGATTTAGTTGGCAAAGATACTGAAGTGGTTTGCCATTCCTTCTCTAGCTCATTTTACAGATGAGGAAACTAAGGCAAACATGGTTAAGTAACTTGCCTGGGGTCACATGGGTAGTATATGTCTGTTGTTGGATTTTTGGTCATGTCTGACTATTTTTGACCCCGTTTGAGATTTTCTTGAAAAAGATATACTGGAGTGGTTTGTTGTAATCCCTCTGTAAAGCCACTTTGAATTATTCTTGTGAGGTTCCAATAAGATAATGTCTAGTACGTGTTATATAAACTTGAAAAGTACTATTTAACTATCAGTCATTATTATTAATTCCTTTAAAGCAGCAGGGATTCTTAGACTGGGGTCCAAGAACTTAAAAAAAAAAACCTTTGCATTTCAAGAAAAATGGTTTCCTTTGTAATTCTATATGTTTTCTTTTTTATGAATTTAAGATTCATGCATTTAAGATATTTTGAGAAATGTCCATATGCTTCACCAGATTGTCCAGTCTGAAATACACAAAAAGTTAAGAACCCCTGCTTTAAATGAAAAATGTTGAAGAGACACCCTGATGTTTATACAATATCTGATCTAACAGAATTATTCCAGGAATAGGAAGATTAATTCCTGAGAGATGTCTTTTCCAGAAAACCTTTGTATAGTAACCAGAGCTTGAGGTAGAGGTAGGGAGTGACTTATAAACATCTATCAATCTATAAAATATTCCATTAATCCTATAAATTACCTACTCGTACCAGAGTGGAAGATGACTCCTTGTCAGTGAAGAGGAAAGGTTATAGAGGAATCATACCAATATTGAGTTGCAAATTGTAATTGATCATTCAGTAAGTATTTATTAAGTATCTGCTTGGGATAGCTAAGTGTCCTAGTGAATAAAGCACCAGGTTTTGAGCTAGGAAAATCTGAGTTCAAATCCAGCCTCACTTATTGTGTAACCCTGAGAAGTCTCTTATTCATGTTTACTTCAGTTTCCTTGTCTTAAAATGAGCTGGAGAAGGAAATGGCAAAATCACTCTAGTATCATTGCCTAAACAAAGCAAAGTAAAACAAATGAGGTGACAAATAATTGAACATGACTGAAAATGACAGAACAATATTTGTGCCAGGCGCTGTTCTAGATGCTAGGGATACAGAGACAAAATAAAATAGACCTTGTCCTCTAGAAGCATATATTCTACAGAAAAGGAGACATCTACATACATAGAATAAGAATATTCAAAATAAATAAAAGAATATTTCCTGGGATGGGAGTAATGATTGTAGTGTCTGTGAAACAGCAGGAAAAACCTCATATGAAGATGGTAGTTGAGCTGAACTTTGAAGGAAACCAAGGATAGTCCAGTGTATGACCCTCTCTGAGCCTCATTTTCTCAATCTATAAAATGGGGATAATAATAACACCTACCTCATAGGGTTGTTGTCAAGATACATATATATATATCTTTGTGAACCTTAAAGTAGAATATATATGTTTTAGTTGTTATTATTATTCTAAAAGACAGAGATGAGGAGAATACCTTCTAGGCACTAAGAATAGCCTATGCAAAGATGTTAAGAACACAGATAAAATGTCTTTATGTGAGGAACAGTAGGAAAACTAGTTTGTCTTGACAAAAGAAAGTATGAAGGGGAATCACTTTTCTCTCTGCCAGCATGTTGAATTATTTGCAACTTGTGTCCATACCCCTTCTTATTAGGAACATTTACACAAAGGTAGCCTTGCTGCTTGACAAAAGATGAACTTAAGAACTCACAGGGAGTTGTGAGGCTCAAATAAAATAATGAATATAAAGTACTCTACAAACCTTAACACTATGTAAATGCCATTTGGGCAGCTAGATGGTGCAGTGAATTGAGTGTCAGGTCTGAAGTCAAGAAAACTGAGCTGTCTTACTTTTTCTAAGGTTGCCAAGATGGTGGAGTAAGAAACTCTTGGAATCCACCAACCAACCACCCTCTAAACACCCACAGAAGAACAAAAATACCTCAAAATCAATCCTGGAGTAGAAGAAGCAACAGAAGAAGGGGTGAAGCAGTGCTCCAGCTCAGAAAAACTTGGAGAGGCAGCAAGAAGGACCCATCTCACTAAGATTGGAGGAGAGGAAGGAACAAGGCTTGGTGAAACCCAAACTTGATACAACACATATAGCAAGGAAAAGAATTTAGGCAGCTCATTTCAGCCTTAGAGAGGAAACCCACACAATGTAGACAGACAGCAGTGTGTAAGTAGAAATTCTTGAACCTTTGGACTTTGTCTCCCAGCATTCCTTTCCCTACAACCCCATGTTTGCATCTTCACGTATCGTATATATAGTTCTATAACTCCTCCCTCTTTTTTTCCATGACCGTGGCTTGGTTAGCTAGCTTTTTTACTTTAGTTATGATTAATAAACTTTGTAAAATATAATAGTTATTGTATACTAATTTTAATCTTAACAAGTGGGAGGAACATGACCCTGTAAAGCCTAGCAGTAACAGATGTCAGATGTGACCCAGGATGGGCAGCAGTAGGAGGAACTTAGTTCAATAAGGTCCAGCCTTGGCAGAAGTGAGCAAAGCCCAACTCATCCCAGTGTGAATGTCATCTGAACTCAATAGCTACAAATTTCCCCACAGTAGGCCAACCAGACCGCCTCTTCAGAGTGTTCAATCTGAGACTGAGACAGCTGAGCCCCCCAGTTATAGTAGAAGTGTGGGACAGTACTCCCTTCACCCTAGGAACAGAGCTAATCTTCAACATGTAGGCAAAATTGGGGGGGGAGGGGAATAACCCCCAAATGAGCAAAAGATAGAGAAAAACCCTGATGCTTGAAAAACAGACAACTCAAATGGAAGCTCAAAAGAGGGCAGCAATACAAAAAATAAAACATGTGAAACCTGAAAGGAAAATGTGAAAGGATGTCAAGCTCCTGGAAGAGCTCCAAAAAAGGATTTTAAAAAAAAGTAAGAGACTTAGAAGACAAAATATTTTTTAAAAATGATAGAAAAAATCAACAGTTTAGAAAAATAAAACTTACTGAAGAAAGCAGTTCTCTAAAAAAGGAAATAAAACACAGTGATCCCTCATCTATCATGGGAGTTAGGTTCCACAGACCCCTGCAATAAGTAAAAATCTGCAAAGTAGTGGCATTATATTTATTTTATTATTTATATATATTTTAAGGCTTTCTAACCCCTGCCCCCTCTCCTACAAACCCTTTCCACACTCTTATTAACCTTTCCCACAGTCTTGTAAACACTGAGCGAATCAGCGCCCGGGATACTGAACACAGCACTGTGGTTGGGCGCCTTTCATTCCATCAGTCAAAACAGAAACCCCTGCTTTGCGCTCAGCCGTGATCCATGTCACTTTGGCAAACTTGCACAAGTGGTAGGGGAGTACTGCATTTCTATTGCATGTCCAGTGCGGTATTCATCTGCAAAATCTCGCAATATAACGAAAATTCCACTATAAAGAGTTAGATTTTTTTTTAAACCCACAGTACAGTGAAACAGTGATAAGTGAACTGCAATATAGTGAGGAATGACTATCTATGGTGAATTAAATAGAAGTAAATGTTTGTACTTTCTTAACATGGGGAGATGATGGGAAGAATATGAAATGGATAAATCTGAGTAGGACCAATAAAAAATTTGGTTGATAAGGAGGCATTAGGATTTTTAAAAAAACATACCAGCATTACTGGTAACATTAATATGATCTATGCTAGGGTCAGGTAGGTGGGTCAGTGGATTGAAAGCCAAGTTTAGAGGCAAGATGTCCTGGGTTCAAATCTGGTCTCAGACACTACCTAGTTGTGTGACCCTGGGCAAGTCATTTAATCCCCATTGCCTAGCCCTTACCACTCTTTTGCCTTGGAACCAATCATTAGTATTGATTTTAAGATGGAAGGTAAGGGTTTAAAAATAAAATGTGACCTGTCCTATGGGGGAAGAATACAGATGAAGGAAATATTCAAGATCTTCCCAGAGGCCACGTAGTAATTTGATTGGTCATCATATTAGAGATTTCAGCTAAGTTCCTTTTCGGGTTAGGTCCCCATTACTTTTTTTTAAAACCCTTACCTTCTGTCTTAGAATCAATACAGTATGTTGGATCCAAGGCAGAAGAGTGGTAAGGGATAAGCAATGGGGGTCAAGTGGACTTGCCCAGGGTCACACAGCTAGGAAGTATCTGAGGCCAAATGTGAAACCAGGACCTCCTGTTGCTAGGCCTGGTTATTAATCCACTGAGCCACCCAGCTACCTCTGGTACCATTACTTAAAAAATAAAAAATAAAACCTTTACCTTCCATCTTAGAATCAATATTGTGCATTGGTTCCAAGGCAGAAGAGGGGTAAGGGCTGAGAAATGAGGGGTAAATGACTTGCCCAGGGTCACACAGCTAGGAAGTATCTGAGATCAGATTTGAACCCAGGACCTCCATCTCTAGGTCTGGCTGTCAATCCATTGAGGCGCCTAGCTACTCCCTTGCCCATTACTTTTTAGTGCAAATTTTATCCTTTAAGTCATTGTGAGTGTATAGAGCTATCTCTATAACAAGCTTCTTTTCACTTACAGGATAAAGTTATTATCGGACTTGCCTTTGACTGTGTGGATAAGGTGGTTTACTGGACAGACATCAGTGAACCTGCCATTGGGAGAGCCAGCCTTTATGGTGGGGAGCCAACAACTATCATTAAGCAAGGTGGGAAATGCTTTCTATCCTTCATTGGTTTTGTTTCTAGGAAAAAGGACAGATCTATCTCTGCCTCCATGGTAGGATATAATTGGAGATGGCATCTCACAATCCAATGCATCAGGCAGGGACCCCTGGCTTCAAATATCATCCTATAGCAAAATTGCTTCAAGAATTTCCTTTTTAAATTCACCTCTCCCTAGGAGGGTCATAGGCTCATAGGTTTAGAATAGGAAGGGAGCTGAGAAACCATCTAGAAAATCACTTTATGGTATGACCTCCCTTTCACTGTTTTTCATTGGTAGCTCACTGACAATAGGGTTAGGAAATAGCATTGGTTTCTAAATCTCACTGGGCAAATGTCTACCATTTTATATTGTCTTTGAAGCTCCTCTCTTTTTCTTAACCACCCAATTTACAGATGAGGAAAACAAAGCCTAGAGAGACCGGTAAGCAACTTGCCCAAGGTTATCCAGGTGAAATAACTGATCAAGACAGAATTCCAACTCAAGTTGCCCCACTTCAAATCCCAACTCAAGTTGCCCCACTAAAGCAGGACGGATCCCATCACAGTGACATCTATAAGTCTAAGCAAATCCTACCATTGCACAAGAATTTTCAAGCCATGACTAATGCTTAAAATAAATGGTTTATTGACCTGATTTAGAGACATTTTTATCCTGCAGACCTGTATTGAAATAGCATTGGTTGTTCTGGGTTTTGATTGGTAAACTGGAGTATAATATAATAGAAAATCATTTTGCTTCCAACACGAACTGCTAAATCACAACAGCGTGTCTTTTAAAATAAGCTTCTGGCTTTTGGTTTCTCCTTGCTCGAGATGGAACATGGCTCTCCAATTTCCAATTTGACATTTCACTGACTATTCTTATTCTCAAAGGGTCCCAGT
>NC_058130.1:187270417-187304770 GCF_016433145.1 Gracilinanus agilis
TATAAAAGAATGCCTTCCCTTTGATCCAGCCATACCATTGCTGGGTTTGTACCCCAAAGAGATCATAGATAAACAGACTTGTACGAAAATATTCATAGCTGCGCTTTTTGTGGTGGCAACAAACTGGAAAAGGAGAGTATGTCCTTCAATTGGGGAATGGCTGAACAAACTGTGGTATATGCGGGTGATGGAATACTACTGTGCTAAAAGGAATAATGAACTGGAGAAGTTCCAGGCGAACTGGAGAGACCTCCAGGAACTGATGCAGAGTGAAAGGAGCAGAGCCAGAAGAACATTGTACACAGAGACTGATATACTGTGGTAAAATCGAATGTAATGGACCTCTGTACTAGCAGCAATGCAATGACCCAGGACAATTCTGAGGGATTTATGGTAAAGATGCTACCCACATTCAGAGGAAGGACTGCAGGAGAGGAAACATATAGGAAAAACAACTGCTTGAACGCATGGGTCAGGGTGGACATGATTGGGGGTGTGGACTCGAAACTACCACACCAATGCAACCGCCAACAATTTGGAAATTGGTCTTGATCAAGGACACATGACAAAACTAGTGGAAATGCACATCGGCCATGGGTAGGGGGGGCCCGGGGGGGGGGTTGAAGGGGAAAGGAGGAGCATGAATCATGTAACCATGTTAAAAATGAATATTAATAAATGTTAAAAAAAACATTCCAAAAAATATATCCGTAATTTGTTTTTAAAGGATGTGCATCAAAAGCTTTTCAAAATCTGTTTCTTTTGAATGCATTATTTTGTGGAAAAGTAGTATTTAATCAAGTTAATCTATTTTTCCTCCCATAATTTCTTTTATTTGTTTAATATTTGTGTTTCAGGACATCAAGGATCTGCCATTTTGGGGTGCCTTCTAGACTTCTAGAACTCAGTAATCCATTTTGAACAGTTGCAGTGGCCAAAATAATCGATCACCCTATGGTCACCTTAATAACTTGACTAGACACTATAGCTTGGGGGCAATCCCAGGTTCTATAAGATTATGCCCATGGGGCACAAACTCTGGTAGATCTAAGCAGCTGACAAGGCTTCGAGTATGATTCCAGGGGCAGAAGGGGTCTACTGGCTCCGGACAAGCCTAGTTAAATATAGATACCATCATCAGGTTGGCTAATCACAAGTTTAGCCACTACATGATTAATTATTTGGCCAAGGTGACCTAGGAAATAGATAAAATCATTAAATGGTTCTTAGTGCTATAAGGCCACATTTGGCTTCCACAGATAATGGTACCAGAGTGATAAAAAGGAGATGGAGGATGCCAAGAATCATATTTTTTTTTTTTACTATCTACAATCATTAATTTAGCTGTTGCTCTTCTAAATGTGAGATCTTTGTCCATTATTAATGAGTTGGTACACAACTGAAGGAACAGAGCTAAAACTATATTGGTATTATTACTATAAATGTAAGAAGACATAAAGAAGTTAAATTGAAGAATGCCTTGTTGTTAGTCCTTAGACATGCAAATAAATAAGAGTTACTTTCATCACGTAACATGGAGTAACGATAATAATAGCTTACTTATGTATATAGTGTTTTAAAGTTTATAAAGCACTTTAAGTCAAGTCAAGTCAAAAAGCTTTATTAAGTTCTTACTATGTGCCAGGCACTGTCAGAGTGCTGGAGATAAAAAGAAAGGTGAAAACAGTCCTCCAAATGTTTACAGTCTAATGAGAGGAGGCATCAAACAGCTATAACTACCATTAGCGTAGCCAGAGAAAGGCATCTTGTAGAAGGTAGATTTTGAGTTGACATTTGGAGAAAGGCAGGGAAACCAGGAGAAGAGGAAGGAAAACATTTTAGGTAATTTGGGGTCAAGTAACTTTAAATCCAGTTGACATTGCATCTATTCTATAAGGTAACTGCTTGTTGTTTTTAGTCCTTTCAGTTCTATCCAATTCTTTGTGACCCCATTTTGGGGGGTTTTCTTGCCAGAGATTCTGGAGTGGTTTGCCATTTCCTTCTCCAGCTCATTTTACAGATGAGGAAACTGAGGCAAACAGGATTAAGTGATTTGCCCAGGGGCACACAACTAGTAAGTGTCTGAGATTGGGTTTGAACTCAGTTCTTCCTGACTCCAGATCTAGTGCTCTACCCACTGTACTACTTAGCCACAGCTAGTTACTTACAGATGAGAAGAAATAGGCTTTAAGAAGTTAAATGATTTGTCTAGGGTTACACAGCTGGTAAACAGCCAAGGCAGAATTTGAACCCAGGTATTCCTAAAGCAGGAGGATACTTTGAGGCTGGGACAGGAGGAAGCATGAGCCACTTATGTCAAACCACCATCATTGCCACCTTGACCACCATTTTCCCCCAGACCCTGATGTAGATAGCTAATGACCCTAAACCCAAGAGTCTTGGGAAGAGAAATACAATTTAGACCACCTAATTTCCCTATAGCATAGCTTCCATTACCATCAATGAAGAAAGAAATCACTGCAGAGAATGGGTCCACCTTCCTAACCACAACCAGTAATAATTTGACCAAGTTGCAAAATAAACATGATTCCTGAGAATGGAAATACATTACAACTTCTGATCTTGCAGCAATTCAAGCCCTCATGGACACCATTAGGGAAAACAACTCCTATGCAAAAGGGGCCAGCCATCTCCACCAACTGCCACCCATAGAGCAGGGAAGCCAGTCCAGCTAAAGCAGTAGGGCAACCTCAGACCCTGGTGGAAATAGCCCCTGGCTTTGAACCATAGAGCCTTGGGAATAAGCATGCTTCTAGCCTAGTGCCTGAAGCCATCAAATTTGGAAGCATCTCCAATGGGGATGCAACCTGGTAGCTACTACTGCAACTATAACAGCCTCATCTATTAAAAACACAGGAAAGAAAGTTCTTGCCACCAATGCCCTTGGCACTGTCAAATGGTCCAACATCAGAAGCTGATAGGATTTTATCAGTGGAACTGACATCCAAGAAGAAGCATACCATCTGCTTTGCTACTGCATCCAGAGGACCATGGAATCTTTCCATTTGACTTGCAGTGGAAACCTTTTATATGTTTTCTCCCCCATTAGAATGTGAACTCCTTGAGAACAAGGACTCTCTAACTTTACTCTTTGTATCTCCAGCTCTTAGGGAACAATTCATTCACTCCTGACTCTTAATCTAGAAAGATATCCACTCTCCAATTTTAACTGAATATATTATTCCATGTCACACTTGGTCATTTCTTCTTGTTGTCCTCATGCAAAGTGTTAAAGTCCAAATATAATTGCAGTTTATGCTCCAATATTTGTTTCTGAGGATGAAAGAATAAATGAATTCTATGAAAAAGCTGAAAAAATCTTTCAAGCTAAGGCAATATGTACTTCAATGACTTTGATCTGAATGTGGGCATGGGTAAGGATAATGAAAAATATGTTGGCAATTATGGTGTGGAATTAAGAAGTGAAAGAGAACTAATACTTGTAAAGATAGATAAATTTCACAAATTTGTCATTTTATGGATGATACCAAGATGATGAGTACAGTGTTTTATTTTTCTTTTGACCATAATTCTGTTTTTTTAATATTTCAGAAGAATAAAATATTAGAGACTTCTGTGTAGATGAAAGAGTGAGAATCTGCAAGGAAAATTCCTCCTCTATATTACTTTCCAATTGAGGAAAATGACAAATGATACACATACAAAAAACTAACAGAAACCCTCAAAAGAAAAAAAAATTTAAACCTGAAGAAATAGAATCCTGTTCTTCTAAGAGACCGAAGGGGAACTGTATGTAGTCAAAGGCAAATGTATTTACTTGAGCCTTTAATAGAGAAATATAGTACAAAAAAAGTCAAGCAGTAGAATAATTTTTAGCACAAATCAGGACAATCAACCAATACTCATGAACTAATAAAGGCCTAGGGCTTTTTCCCTGAGAAAATCCCCAGAAAACTCATACTCCACCTGGAGAAAAATTTAGGCTTCATCACTACCTGATTTGTATTGAGGTTGGAAGATTACTTCAGTTTATATCATTATAGTTCCATTTTTAACAACCATTATGCCTTGCTACTTAGCTTCGTTTCTCACAGTATTTTGACATGTTTTACAAACTCCCTTCTTACTGCCACTGACCTGAATCCACTTCTACTGAAGTTTGGAAGGGTCTACTGCCTTTTAATAAAGTTTTATCCTATGGATATACTCTTGGGAAAGTAGCCTTTTTGCTTTAAAATGAGACTTCCTCAAGACAACATGCCTAGGGGCTAGTCAACATATTTGCAAATCTTTTGTGAGCCTCAAAGAAACATTTGAATTGTGAGGATACAGTACTGGTCCTGGAATTAGGAAGTTGTCCTTCTGTCATTTTAGTGGTATCCAATTCTTTGTGACCTCATTTGGGGTTTTCTTGGCACAGATACTGGAGTGGTTTGTCATTTCCATCTCTAGCTCATTTTATAGATGTGGAAACTGAGACCATCAGGGTTAAGTGACTTGCCCAGGGCCACATAGCTAGGAAGTATCTGAGGTCAGATGATTCTTCCTGACTTCAGGACTAGCAATCTATCCACTGAGCTATCTAGCTGAAGGAAGTCAGGAAAACCAGGGTTCAAATTTGGCCTCAGATACTTAGTAGCTATGTGACCTTATGCAAGTCATTTAGCTTCTGTTTGCCTCAGTTTCCTCAATTGCAAAATGGGAATAATAATGATATCTGTCTCTCAGGGTTGTTGTGAGAATCAAATGAGATATTTGCGAAGTACTTGGCATGGTACCTAGCCCTAATAAGTGCTTAATTAATATTTATTCACTCTTTCTCCCTTGAAGCCTCTTAATTGTTATACAAAGGGACTATTCATTTGGCTATAAGATTTATTGATGAGCCCTTCTCAAGAAAAGGTCTTTTAGCTAAATTAGGACAATTCTTTTCTTCCCTAAGGATGTAGGAAGTCTCCTTTTCATATGCTTAGCACTTCTTATTAAATCTTTTAGAGGATGAGGATGAACACTTTTCACTTGCTTTTCTAATTCCTCCCATCCTGCCCAGGTAACTGGTGCCAAGTTATGTAAGTTGCCTTAATGTACCAGTAGGCCTAAAAAGGACCCTGGAAAACATTGG
This sequence comes from Gracilinanus agilis, assembly GCF_016433145.1. NCBI lineage: Eukaryota > Metazoa > Chordata > Mammalia > Didelphimorphia > Didelphidae > Gracilinanus > Gracilinanus agilis. Next base: position 187,275,522 of record NC_058130.1, read on the forward strand.
ATGGGGAGGGGAAAAAGTGGCAGATCCAGGCCACATTCTTGGTATAATGGCAAATCCCATGAGCCTCTTACATAAACAAAGTGATGAATCTAATGAAAAGTAAAATTATACAACTTAAAGGAAGTTTGGCACAAAAACAAACTAAAAAAATGTTCATCTGGAAAAAAGATTTAGTAGGAATTCAGAAAAAAGTAGCCAATTTCAAGGAGAAAAACAAACAATTATTGAACTTCCTAAAAAAAACCATGAAGAAAAGAATCTTTCCATCATAGTTCAAGAAATTGTGCAAGAAAAAAAGGTTGTACTTCCCATGGGTCTTTAAATACTAATTGGAGACATTTGAATAATTCAAAATCATGGCATGAGCATTTTTTAAAAATCCTAATTGGTTGGATCTCAGTAAGTCGGTGGAGAGTTGAGAAACATGTCTTATTAATAAAGAACATTTGGTGTGACTTTACTGTCATGCATGAAAAGAGCTGGTGGCTTTGAGAAGACTATTTTCACATTTTCTCTAGGGTCATGAAAAAATATGATGATTTTAGCTCCTAAATATCTTCATCGTTATTTCTTTTCTTCTTCAAACTTATAAAATAAGCAGACTTATTTTTAAATCTTTCCTCTATCCAGACTTCTCCCTTATATGTATTATCTGCACCTAACAGAATGTAAGGTTCTTGAAAGCAGGAATTCTCTTGGATTTTGTATTTATATTCCCAGTACTTAACACAGTGCCTGACAAAGAGAGATAAAGAATGACCCTGTAATTTCATTGGTATTTGGGACTTCCTATAGAGGAAACTCCCTCTACTAATGTGGGTTGGCACCTTATCCCCAACTCATGACATTAGAAAAGTTCTCTAGACTGAAGCACTAAGGTAAATGACTTGCCTAGAGTCAGTAGGTATCAGAGATGAGGCTTGAACCCAGGTACTCCTGACTCCAAGGATAACACTTTAATAAGTGCCACTTTTTGCATTTATTTATTTCATTCATTCATCATTCCAGACTCCATTGCCTTGGAAGTGGCTCCTTATTCTTGGAAGATTGATTTTTCTGGAGAGAGAGACTTAGTTATTTCTTTGTGATCCTCTTTAGCTCCACACTGGCCATATGGCATCCATCTTCTTATCATTTTGAAGAAATTTCCTATTTCACTTCTGCCCCAGACTTCAGAATTAGAGAGCGGATTAGAGATAATCACATTTATTTGGTTTTGGTTATGGTACTGCATAGCAAGTCATTTAATTTTGTTCCATCTTAGTTAGACAGAGTAGGGTAAATCCCATTTAAAATTCTATAGACTCCGAGCCCAAATTTAATTTTTGCCACCCAAATTAATGAATGACTCAAAGAGAAGCCATGTGATAGAGAAGAAATATTTGACTAGCAATAAGACTTTGAGTACAGAGACATGGATTCTAAGCCTAGTTTTATTACTCCCTGTGAGACTGTGGGCAAATCAGATAACCACCCCCAGCCCCATGTCATGTGAAGTCAAGGAATTGGACTAAATGAACTCTATTCATTGTTTTTACTGCTAAATACCATCACCTTTGCATACAGCTCTCTGACACGCTGTGCCTCATGTGCTACACCCACACTATATTCAGGTCCATTGTGCATGTGTGTATGTTATATGTCTATATATATCTTAGACATCAAGATATGTATGTGAAGAGAGTGTGAGAGAGGAGAGGAGAAAAGAGAGAGACACAGAGACAGAGAAGAAGAATCGGATCATTTCTGGATGGAGGAGTGCAGCAGCTCTACCAATGTAGATCCACAGTGTTTTGACTATTCTACAACTCACAGTCTTAAAGAGTTGTTGCTCTGGGGGAGGAGGGTCCGACTCAGAATCACACAGCTACAATGGATCAGGGGCAGGACTTGATGGATGTTATCCTGCCACTGAGGTCGGCCACCCCCCTTCCACTATATTAAGGTGCCTCTCAATTGTATAAATTCAAGATGGACCTATCCATTATTCTTCCACCAGTAGATTACAGTCTCACAGTCAATATTTGCAATGATGTCTTAGGAGATTTACTTTACCAAGATAGCATAATACTTCTGAAAATGCATTAATTTTATCCTTAATTTCATAAGTAAATTAAAAGCACAAAAGTGAATGCTTATACCTAAAAGTCTTATATTTGTGTCATCTCTGATTCTTCCCATTCCTTCATTTCTCCCCACTCCTCCTCCTACCTATCAATACACAAAATAGTTGCTAAATTCTGTTGTTTCTACCTCTAAAAGGTTTTCTATATCCCATATCTGCTTTCCATCTTCATTCTATCTTCTTTTAGCTCTTCTAGCTTAGACTATATATATATATGTGTGTGTGTGTGTGTATATATATATGTTTGTAATATATATTAAATATATATATGTGTGCATATAACAAATTATATAACAAACTATATATGTAATAACTTCAGTTACTTTTCCTGCCAGTCTATTCCCTATAAAATCTATCCTTCACATCATAGCCTGATTAGTCTTCCTCACGCAGTTTTGATCTTGTTACTCCTATACCCCAAAATTTTCAGTAGCTCCCTATCACCTAAAAGATGAGTTCCTTTGCCATTAAGGCTACTCAGAAGCTAGCTTTAACCTAAATTTCAAGTTTTATCTCATAGTACTCTCTGTACTCTATTTTATGTATTTTATATTTTAGTCAAACTAGATTATATCCTCTTTTCTTTTCTCCATTTGCCCTTTTTTGCTTCAAACACAGCCTCCCCCATATGTGGAACGGACTTCTGTCTCTATTACATTTCCTCTACTTCAGGTCAAATTCAAATGTCACACTTTCCAAAAGGTCTTCCTTGATCCCTTCAGCCAAAAGTGAACTCTCCTCAGATTTTTTCCCCCAGATTTTTCCTGGAGCTCTCCTTTACATTTATCTCACGCTCTTCCTATGCCCCTATTATCTGTGTAGTTTTCCCCCCTGCCCCACCTCTCATTAGATTGAAAGGTCCTTGAGAAAGGGCCAGTTTAGGAAATTAATAGATGTTTATTCAGTTTCATGGAATGACTCCACCTGAAAACAAATGGCATAACTGGAGGACAGTTCTAATCCTTGTTAGGGAAATGGCTTCAATTCTTGCCATCGTTCCTCTGGAAAGCAGAACTTAGAGTTCCTATGAATTGTTACAAGCACTGGAACTCCTGAGACATCCGTAGCCGTGCCTGTCTACCTAGAATACCTACAGACAAAGAACTTCCCTGTCTTATTTATTTTTCCCCGCTTCTTGCTCACTCTCCTTGCTTTCTGAAGTCGTTCCAATTCACCTACATACATGTGGGATTTGATTTTAGGGTTGCAGTTATTTCTTTATGTGGTCCAACAAGAAATCCCAAGGAGCTCGCTCTTACAGATTCCTTTACCTGGCTGGAAATATAATTGCTCTGTTGCCTGCCACAGAGAGAGCTTGGCCTTTCTGCAGGTTGGTGGCAGCAGCCATAACAAGAGTTGCCAAGGGACCACACAAAGCGTGCCCCCTCACAGCCCTAATTCCCTGAGCAGCTGTTCCTGTAGCAAGACAGTTGAAAATCCAGTTCCTTCACTAAGTTCCAAACATAGTTGGTCCCCAGAGCAGCAAAAAACCTTAATGAGGCAAAATGCTTTTATATGTGTTAATTGTGCTAGGTGGTTTTCTTTTTCTTTTTTCTTTAAGCACAGCCTCTCTGGAGTGGATTGTTAGGTACGCCAACCCATTGCGAAGCTGAGTACCGTGAAGGGATTTAGTCTTCAATATGGAAAATTTACATCCATCCAGAAGAAACGACTGAGGGAGAAAAATGGCAGTCGGTAACATATCCTTGGGGACCGTGAGCTGGGGTTCATGGCTTGGGCTTCCGAAACACAGATAAGCTTAGCAATCATTTTTGATTTAGACACACTTTAGCTCTTCGTAAGCCCTCCCTCTGATTTCTCCAGCTGTTCATTGGCCATGCATCATTTTCATCAATTTAATTTCAGGGCCAAGCAGGGATAATTTCCTCCTTCCTTTGTGTTTCAGTCAGGGTAATACAGAGTCCCCACAGTGAGACCCTACAGAGAGTTGGTCTGCTGTGGGAGGGAGACTATCAGATGCTCATGATGGACATTTCCTTTCAGCCCAAAATGAAAAAGCAGACCTTGTCTTGGGTCCAAAGCACAGACCGTATTCTAGTCTCAAGAGTCCCCTTAGACATAGCAGTGATTTTTTCCCCCTTTTTTTTCCTCAGGGTATTGAATTTCAGCTTGCCTTTCTGTTACTTTTTTCTGGATAAAAATGAAATTCTCCAGATATGATGGAGAAGCCTCTTCAAACCTGTTTGATGGGATGCCTGAAAACAAGGAAGGCTCCTAGGGAACGTCTCTTTCTGTGTCATTAGTCCAATTTTGCTGGTCTCCAAATAGCTGAATGATTCAGTTAAAATGTGAAGAATTTTAGCATAAATTATGGACTCACAGGGATCTCCACATCCTTAAATAAGATTACTAGAGGGAAGAGAGGTTTAGAGGTGTGTATGTGTGTGTGTGTGTGTGTGTGTTAAGATCATCAAATTTAAAACTCGAAGGGTCTTTAGAGGCCACTGAGTCCAATCCCCTCGTTTTATGCTTGAGGAAACTGAGGCACATAGAGATTATGGGACTTGCTCAGGGTTACACAGATGGTAAATATCTGGAGTGGGACTTGAATCCAGTGTTCCTGATTGACTGCAAGGCAGCTAACTGCCTTGTCTTCTCTTTTCTCTTCCTTAACCCTTCCTCCTTGTCTCTCTAGTTTTGTATCTCTCTTTCCCTGTTTGTATTTGTATATACACCATTTCACCCAAAGTTGTTGTTATTTACTCTTTCAGTTGTGTCTGACTCCTATATGGGGTTTTCTTGATAAAGACATTGGAGTGGCTTGCCTTTTCCTTTTCCAGCTTATTTTACAGATGAGGAAACTGAGGTGAATGGAGGTTTTTTTTGCTTTTTTAAATGACTTTCCTAGGTTCACACAGACAGTAAGTGTCTGAGGCCACATTAGAATTTAAGTCAAGCACTCTAGCCACTGAGCTACCTTCACCCATAGTGCTTAAATGCTTGTTGATTGACTCCAAAGCTAACTCTCTCCTCAATATGGCACCCTTTTTGAAATATACATCGAAGAAGTAAATATCTCCAGGTGCTCATTTGATTTGTCCAAGTTTGGGCTGTTATTGCTCATGGGCTTTCCCTCTTCCCCCCCCAAGTTTGGAACCTCAGGTTGTCCTGAACCCCAATTTCAACTTGCACAGATTACATTACTGCTACTTGGCTTGTCCTTGTCTATAAAAGGGGAATAATAATATCTAGCTTCTACCTGCCTCTGCGGGATGTGAAGAGAATGTTAGATCATTTTAATTAAGTAGGTTATGTACTTTAAAGCTAGGCACCAGAGAGGTGGCAATTAGAGGCAGAAAATAAAATTGCCTCGAAAGCAGCATATTGCAGCTGTTGAAGAAAGGACAATGAGATTGAAATCAAAAGACTCAGATCCTCATTCTTCTGCCAATTAATAACCTGTGTGACCTTGGGCAAGTCACTTGGCTTTAGTTTCCTCATCTGTAAAAAGAAGGAACTGGGATAGCAGAGTAGCACTGCAAATAGAGTGCCAAGTCTGGAGCTGGGAGATCCTGGATTCAAATCTGATCTCAGGTGCTTCCCAGCTGTGTGGCCCCGGACAAGTAATTCAACACCAATTGCCTAGCCCTTGCCACTCTTCTGCCTTGGAATCAACATTTGGTATTCATTGTAAGACAGAAGGTAAGGGTTTTAAAAAAGTAAATAAGCAAAAAGAAAAAGAAAGAGCCTCTAAGTTCCTTTGCAGCTCTAAATCTGGTGTCTAATTATTATCAGTCTGTAAGGCTAAAAATATGGAAATTAGCTAAAAAAAGTCATATAGCCATAATTGCTGCTGAGATAAAATTCTCCTGGTTATAGATAGTAATTAAAAAAAATCTCAACTGACACCGGCTTATCAAGAGGACCTTTTAAAATTTTTTTCTTTTAATAATCATGATTTTTAAAGGTTTGCAAAGTTCTTTATAGATTATCTCATTTGATCCTCACAACAACCTTCTGAGGTGGGGGTTATCATTGTCCCTATTTTGCAGATGAGGAAACCAAGACTGAGGGATCAGTGCCTTGACCAGAATCACATAGCTAATAAGTGCCCAAGACAGGATTAGAACTCAGATTTTCCTGACTGGGGGCCCAATGCTCTATCCACTGCACCCCTAATTGCCCACCCTCAACCCAGCCCCCCTTTTATCTAAAAGATGATGAATATAAAAGAATGGTGTCAATAGTAATAAAAATATAATTTAAGGAGTAAATGAATATAATCTGAGTTATACAAATATTCAAATCAACTACAAATAACCTATGAAAGAAGATGCTATATACCGCCAGAAGAAAAATTAATCTATGGAACTATGCACTATATAGCTTTACATATATATCTTTCAAATGTTGAATTTCTTTAGTCCAGGGTTGGAAGAAAGAGGAAAGCTTTGAATCAAATGTAGCCCCCAAATTTAATTAAACTAAATGATTAAAATTAAGTTAAACAGAAAAATCTAAGAAAAAATGACAAAAACCACACAGACACAAAGCTGATGAAATGAGGCCCAAAGAAATTAAGCTTCTTGTTCAAGGTTACTTAGGCATCTAGTAGCATAGTTGAAATTTGAACCCAAAGCCAATAAATACCTTCCCTCTACAAAATATTTGATCTGAAAGTAATTTTAGAGATGAAGTAGTCTAGGAGTCTCCATCAGTTTTATATCCTTTGGCTTTTGGTAAATCTTTTTCTATTCCCCCCTTTTTAATATGAAAGGAAATAAATAAAATTTGCTCTGCATAAGCATATAAGAAATAAAATTAAATAATTTTATTTTTAGATACTTTATTTAGCACATTATTAGCATGAAGTGTTAAATTTTATCAATTTAATCTAATCCATGCATATTTTCTCAAAACCATACATCTCTGGGAATATTTCAATCTAGTGATAATAGTTGTTTTTGTTTTGTTTTGTTTTGTTTTGTTTTGTTTTGTTTTGTTTTAATCAGATATTCTCTGTACCTTTTTGGTAAATTTCTTATACCCTCCGAGGATACAAATATCCCAGGTTGAAAACCCCGACTTCAGTTCAATCCTTTCATTTTACAGATGAGGAAAATGGTATCTACAAAGATTAAATTTTGTTCTTTGTTCTTTATTTCAAAAAAAATCCTTACCCTCTATTATAGAATCAATACTAAGTATTGGTTCCAAGGCAGAAGAGTGGTAAGGGTTAGGCAGTGTGGGTTAAGTGACTTGCCCAGGGTCTGAGTAAGTGTCTGAGGCCAGATTTTAACCCAGGACCTCCCATCTCTAGGCTTGCCTCTCAATGCACTGAGCCTCCTCTTTGCCCCCTTGCCACCATCTTTGAAGAGAACCAATGACAGCAATGGTCGATGTCTTGATTTGCTCATGAGATGGCTTTAGATGAGGTAGAGTGGCACAAAGTCATCAACCTCCCTCTTTCTTTCAGTCATCAAAGTCCAGTGGCGAGATGAAGTCTGGATAATTGGCAATAGCCTGGGACACAGCAGGTGACCGTGCCATTTTCCACGTCTGACCAAGCTCTACGTGCCCCACAGCACTTGCTTCAGCCACTTTCATGGCCAACAGAATGAAGTATTCTCTTCCACTCATTCCACTGGGGGAAATCGTTGCATGTTTAACTCAAGATATAGAAGATTCCCTCACCTTTTGGGAAAAAGGACTGATTATGTGATTTTACTGGTCTAGAGGAACTCCCTGGTGAAGAAACTCCCTTTACCAATTCAGATCAGCCTCTTCTTTGCAACGTAGAGAGTTTTACTGAGTTACCTAAAACACCAAGAACTTAAATGATTTGTCCTGACTCATGTATCAAAGGCAGAACTTGAATTCAGATCTTCCTGACTCGAAGGTCAGCTCTCTTTTAATTACACTAGGCTGCCTCTCATTAGAGTAAAAAAAAAAAATTCTATTTTCTTATCCCATATTTATTTACTGCTACTATGAATCCTGATCTGTCTCAGAGCACATATTTTCCAGCATACTCTTGGGTTCTTGCTTTCAGCTTAGTGTCAGTTTAATCTGCTTATTAATTCACATTTAGGGCTGCAGGTTTAAGCATTTATATGCAATCTTTTCTACTTTATTGTGTCTTTTGGTGAAACGCTTTGCAGTCAATTACACATTCCATTGTCCTGGTTGTCTGCTTGTCTCATAAGACAATTTCCCTTGTATTTTAATTTGCCACACCGAGGCTCTATCACGATGCGGAGGTGACCCCGGTTTCTTGAAGCTTATGCCTTGGGAATGCGTGATCTCACAGGTCCTTCTAAGCTGGAAACATTCCAAGTCAATGGTACAGCCACAGATAATGTTTTTGTCATGCAAGGACCAGGCTGGCCCAGTGCTGAGAAGCTGCTCACCAGGCTGGCTACAGGGCGACCCATTTTTTAGCCTCAGTTATTCTCAAAGACAATAGGATCTGCTGTGTCACTCAGGCTGGAGCAAGCAGTACCTGGGTTCAAATCCCAGCTCAGCCACTCGCTATCTGTGTGGCCTTTGGCAAGTGGTTTAACTTCTCTGGGCTTTGGTTCTCCAACTATAAAATAAGTAATTTAGTCTATATGACCTCTGAGATCCCTTCTGAATGAAAAGAGTTAAGAATAGGAATGCTTTAATTTTTGTCTTTGTTTCTCCGATCTTAGCAGTGTGCCTGCAACATAGAGATGGCTTAAACCAATATTTAATTGATTGATTATAATTCCCGTGTAAAAGGAATCTCTGTCTCTATTGGTGATGGATAAACCCACGCCAGTAAAGTCACTGGTTTTCAAATACTGATGTGTCATTATCTGTGTGTCTTTTGTGGACCTCAGTTTCCCTATCTGTAAAGTAAGGTCATCAGACTGGATGATTTCTTAGGCTTCTTCTAGCCCTGATAATCTATGAGCCTATTGTATTTGAGAATATTTAGAAGCAATTATCTTTTCATGGTTTCATACAAGAAAACCTTTTAATCTTGCCAGAGAGACGTCTTTGCTGAGTTCATAAGTAGATCTTTGTGTAAAATCTATATTACTGTGATCATTATAATTTTATTACCACCATTAATCATGTCTTGTGTTATAAACAATATGGGTATCAGTATTCTATGATAACTCTAAAACATTTCTTATATATACCAATATGGGTATCAGTATTCTATGATAACTCTAAAAAAATTATTACATATAACAATATGGGTATCAGTATTGTGTGATAACTCTAAAAATTTCTCATGTATAACACACATTGAACAATCAAGAATTTATTAAGGATAATTTTTACTACTAATGGTGCTAGAAACAGAGAATGCAAAGACATAAATGAGATAGTCCCTCCCTTCAAGGAGTAAGAAAAATACAATGCAAAGTGATACATATATGCAAAATAATTATTTATAAAATACAGATGAAATAAATGCAAGATTCTTGGGGGTAAGCTTGGAGAGCACTAGCAACAGGGAAGTTGATGAAGAAAAAGGCTTTTTGTAGAAAGGGACATTTTAGGGGAGCTTTGAAAAAAATTGGGAATTCGAGGAGGTAGAAGTGAAGAGAATAGAGAAGGGATGATGGGTGTGAGAAAAGGCAAGAAGATCTATTTAGCTTTAGTGAAGAGTGTAGGAAAGAGTGGAATATAAAATAAAGTTGGAAAGATGGGTTGAAGCCAGAATGTGAAGGTCTTTAAATGCCAAACATATGATTTTTTATTTAGTCTTAGAGGTGATGGGGAGTCACTAGAATTTATGGAGCAGGGGGAGGATTTGCTTTCTTGCCTTCCTCACCTCCGTGGAAATAAGGCTAGTTGTTCCTTCAAATGATTAAGATGATTATTTAAACTTAATTAACTTAGAGGACTAAAGGTTTATTCTATAAGATCACTTCTTGTTACCTCATTACAAAAAAGGCCACGAAGATGTCTGGGCCTGAGTTGACCCTGGGATGTTCGCCGCCAATGGACAAAGCTTCTTCACTTAACTGAATCCTTGCGGAGTATCATTCTCCTGCTATGGCTAAGTGAATCTCCTTTTGTAGAAGGTTCAATGACCCACCGGGGTCTCATTTCAGTCCAATATCAAAAATAAACCACTCTGGGATATCAGTAGGGCTGATTCAGACTCAACCTAGAACACCAGATGAGAAGTGATGAGGCCCCAAATAAAATAGGGTAATGGGTTGTGTGGGTGGAATGAAGCAGATGAATATGAGAAATTTTGAGGAGGTAGAATTGATGGGATTTGGCAGCTGATATTACAACATTTATAGATGTTACAAGAGAATAATATAAAACCCTTGTATGTGTCCCTTTCCAAGACAATGAGATAACCAGTGTTCTTTTACAGAGCTGTTACTACAGATTTTAGCATCCGGAACAAACAGCTTGAAACACATCTTCCACTCAGCTTTTTAAAATTTTATTTTTTTTTCCTCTGAATTTAATGAAAACCAAAAAAAGAGGATATTTCCATATACAAACTAGAACAGAAGGTTACATGTGAAACTGCAAATCTCTGTTATATACAGCTTGCATTTATATATATATATATATATATATAGTAACTGACAGGCCTCACACCCATCAGTGAGGAAGGGGATGGTAATCCCAAGCCTGCGGAGGCTTCCCCCATCAGAAAGGATGGAAAATAACTATTTGTTCCAATGGCCATGAAGGCAACTGAAGCAAGTGTTTGTGGAGCATTGAGAGCTTGGTCAGATTTGAGGAGGCCAAAATGATCCACTGCATCCTGGACTATTGCCAGTCATCCTGACTTTTGTCTTGCCAATGAACTTTGATGATTCTGGAAGAGAGAGCGAGGCTGATGACTTTGTGCAACTCTGCCTCACCTAAATTTAATTCATGTGTAAATGGTTCTCTTCTAAATGAATGATGAACATATATATATATATATATATGTATAAGTACATATATACATATGTGATATGTATGATAAAATTGAGTATGTTATTTTCAAAGCTATCCTGCTTATATGAATTTCCTTCTGAATTTTCACTTAGTCTCTTAAGTGAAAGCTAAAAACTGCTTCAATACGACTCTCTTTCCTGTTTCTCTTTTTCCCTACATTTGACCATAAAATCATTAGTTCTCCTTTCCCCAAAATTCAAAGAAAATGAAAAACACAATCTTTACCACAAATAAATGTGGTCAAACAAAGCAAATTCACACATTTGCCATGTCCAAAAATATGTTTCATCAGTCTTCTGGAGTCATGGTTAATCATTGAATTCTTGAGACTGAACATGTTTTTCTGTAGAAAGGTTATTTTTAACATATGACTTGTTCTGGTTCTGCTTATTTCATTTTTGCATCAGTTCCTATAAGAATTCCCATATTTGTCTGAAATTGTCCTTTTTCAAAGTGTTTTTATCCAGAATAATATTCCAGGACATTTATAAACTATCATTTGTTCAGCTATTCCATAGTAGATTGGTGATCTCTTAGTTTCTAATTCTTTGCTGTAATAAAAAAAACGCTGCTGTAAAAATATTTGTACATCTGGGCTCTTTCCCTTTTTCTTTTATCCCTTTGAGGTAACACTGAGTCAAAAAGTATGTACAATTTAATGACTTTGGGATGATTACTAGGGTAATTCATAGCTTTGCCAGCAGTGTACCAGTGGGTCTTTATTCTTGTAGCCTGCACAACAGTTATAAATTTTTTTTATCATCTTGCCACTCTAAGTGTGAAAAAGAACCTCAGAGTTGTTTTAATTTGCATTTCTCTTGTTATTAGTGATTTGAAGCACTTTTTTTTCATTTGTATGTTGATCACTTAATTTTCTTCTTTTGAAAATTTCCTTCTTTGATCACTGACCAATTAGGGAATGGCTTTTGTTCTTATAACTTTGCATCCATTCTAGACATTGGACCTTTAGCAGAAAAACTTGCTATAATTTTCCCCCCAATTAACTGTTTCTGTTTTAATTTTAACTTCACTGATTTTGTTTATATATTTAAAAAGTTTTTCAGTTTTATGTAATCAAAATTGTTCATCTTATCTTCTATGATCCTTTCTTTCTGTTGAACACAGTTGTCTACCCCTTTAGACTGAGGCTCGTAAGAACCTGTTGTTTGTCTTTCTTTGTATCTCCAGCTCTCACCACACAGTGTTTAATAATTGACTGACTGCTTGCTTGTGATTTCTCTCTTCTATCAAACTTAATCTCTATAGTTACAGGAGGTTTCTGGTTGCAGCTCTGTATCTCCCATTGTTTTTCTGACCACTGCCACTTTTTCTATTATTTAGAATCCTTCCTGAATAGTTTACAAGAGAACCTTGTCAATACGCAGTCATTGACCTTAACCATTACACTCCCTGCTGTTCTAGAAGAGTTACCAGCAGCCTGTTCACCTTGGCTCAGCATGAGTTCTGGCCTCATGTTCATATTGGTTTTTGAGTATTTATCCAACAGAACCAGCCACTAAATCTTTGTCAAGCTTCTGTCTATTATAGCTCCAAAGAGAATTGAACTCCATGGAGAAGTCAGGCTTCCCTGTCCTTACACTTGGGTAAACACATCATGAGAAATACTAGGATTATTTTTATTCCAACTTTAGGTTTTCTGGAATCTCTTTTGTCCTCCATCTTCAAGGGATGACAATTTTTTTCTTCTAATAATAGTGTGAGATAATAATATCTAGGTAATTTTAATATTACTTTGTATTTGTATAGCATGCTTCCATTTGTGAAGAGATTATGGCTATTTAGTCATTTCAGTTGTGTCCTACTCTTCATGACCCCATTTGGGGTTTTCTTGGCAGAGATACTAGTGTGGTTTGCCCAGGGTCACACAGCTAGTAAGTGCCTGAGGTCATATTTGAGCTTAGAAATAGTAGTCTTCCTGACTCCAGGTCTTAACACTCTATTCACTACATCATCTAGTACCTAACACACCATAGGTGCTATATAAATGTTACTTGTAGTAATTATATAGTAATTATATAAAATTATTAAAATTAAATTTAAACAAATAAAAATTAAAGATAACATAATTATATAAAATATGACTTCTTATTTTATGTTGAGTTATGTTAGGTAGTGTTATGTTATCACATAATGAAATTATTATACATTAAATATATCATATATAATAACATAATAATTATTATTAATTCCCTAGGGAACCTTAAGAACCAGCCAAATAATTGGCATGAATTAGTAAGAATAATTGCTCTAGAATGAACAAAATTTATAACACAGCATGAATAGTGAACCAGAGACTCCAACCAGAAGATCAAGACCTACAGTTGATTCTGTGGCCATATTTGATTGGTTTCCTAGCCAATTATTGCCACCAGCATTACTTCCTCTCTCTGCCACCATATGCTTCCATTAAATTCCTAGGAGGAAGGGGAGGACAAGTGGCAGAGATCTCTATTCAGAGGCTTTATAGTGCCTTTTCCTTCTCAGGGCTTTTTCTGTCAGTGTCTCATACCCTTTCCCTTCCCAGCTCCTATCCTCACCTAGTGTTAGTGCTGTGGAGAAATAGAAAAGCACATAATCCACATATAAAAATGGTTTTCAGTCATAGAAGATGCTTAATAAAAACTCAAGAGGCAGTTTGATATTTGTAGAAGACATATTAAAATTGAAGTCAAGAGACCCAGGTTCAAATCTCAGTTCTTCTGCTTGCTACCTGGATGGCCTCAGTCAAATCATTAATTTGTTACTTCAGTCAGATCAACAAAATGAATGATCCAGATCTTTAAGGATCCAGTATCCATCTGTCTCTAAGTCTATGGTCTATTAGTGGTCACTTAAATTACAAGGAGATGCTGGGTTGGGGTGTGGTTTCATTATTTGCTTATATCTGGGATTTGATTCTTGATATTTTTGATATATTTTTTTAAATTCCCAAATGCATAGTGCCATCAATTTATTAATAACCACTTACCCTAAAAACCAAGCACTATTCAAGGCCAAGCCTTCTAGGGGGGCACATTCAAGATTCATTTGGCTCTTCCTTACCCCATTGTATATAATTATCTCCCAAAGAGACTTGAAGAATTCAGAGAAGTAGTCTGCCTCCCTTTTCATTTATATTTCTACCTTCTTGTTCTGGGATGACTGGATTGGATCATGAAAATTAGCTTGGTTTTACTTCCATAAAACACTGGAAGATTTTGCTCCATCCTCTCATTTTCACTCTGTGTCTGTCTATCTGTCCTCTCATGTGTGTTTCTTGTAGACAACATATGGTTGGATTTTGGTTTCTAATCCACTCTGCTATTTGCTTCCATTTTATGGGCGAGTTCATCCCATTCACATTCAGAGTTATAATTATCAACTGTGCATTCTCAGACATTTTGATTCTCTCTCCTAGTCCTGTCCTTTCTTCTTTCACTGTTTCCTTCTATACCAGTGTTTTGTTTTTAATCAATTCCTATAATTCCCTCCCTTGTTGTACTTCCCTTTCTCCCCCCTCTCTTCTTATTCCCCTCTTATTGTTCTTTAAAGCCACACTGCACTCCCCCCAGGTCCCCTGCTTTTCACACAAAAAAAGAATACACAAACTATATACAGTGTAAGTAGAAGGTAAGCCAGTATCATTGTGTATGTGGAGGAGAGGAGAGTCATCATGATAAAAAAACACAGAGAGAGAGAGAGAGAGAGAGAGAGAGAGAGAGAGAGAGAGAGAGAGAGAGAGAGAGAATGTGTAGGGGGTAGTAGGAATGAAGGGAAGATGGGAAATTCATCTCTTCCTCGTGTTTGTGCTTGAATTCAAAAGAGGAGAGTTTGTCCAGAGGGAAAAAGAAATTCTTAGAGTTTCTACCTTATTGATTCAAACAGCTTTAAGTCATTAAGAAGGGCTCTTCTGCTTCATCATTCCTCCCAATTTTGGAGCCAAATTGGGTTATTCTAATTTCTATTCTAAGTTATTCTATTTCTATTCTATTCCTTACAAATGTTTGAAGGATGCCATCACACATCACTAAGTTTTCTGTAGGCTAAACATCCTATTTCCTTTAACCAGAATTCATTACTGTCTTGGTTTCTCCAGATATATTCCAGTTCGTTAATGTCAAATATGGTCAATGTAATAACCAGAACCTTGGCCATGACAATTCATCTCCCTGGGCCTCAGTTTCCTCATCTGGAAAATAAGGTAATTGGAATAGATGTCCTCTGAGGTCATCTTCCATTTTTAAATCTATGATCCCATGAACTAGACAAAATGACCCCAAGCAAGGATACCTATGTTGGAAAAATGCATAATATTCCCATTAAGCTCTTCATTTTATTTAAATCCTAAGTCACTTTTTCAGATTCCTAAGACAGTTTAAATAGGGAAGATGAGAACTCCCAGTTGCCAAGTTTCTTCCACTGTTTCCCTATTCATTATACCCTTTCCTCTCTATAGAATGGAAGAGGATATTAGCTCTCCCTCCCTCCCAACATCCACTCTAGGGGGTTTGCTGCTTGGCTTGAACCCTTCACAATATGCTTTGTCTTTCTGCTTCCAAGCAAAGAGCCATCCTTGCCTACAGCAGGCCAGATGCCAGGTGGTTGCCTGCTAACTCCCAAAAGCTTTACACATGAATTAATGTAAGTGTTTTTTTTTCCTTTTTCATATTGAGACTTGGCATTCACAGGTTTATACATTCCAATAGAAGCCATCCAGACTCCTCTAGCCCTAGAATGGGCCAAGGACCAAGCTTTTTTCAGAGAACCCCCTAATCCCATCTGCTAGGACTGCCCAGCCTCCCTTCTCTTCATTACTGAGATTCTTCATGACTAGGCTCTCCAGTTGCTACCACTGAGGCTCAATCATATATCTTGCCTCTATCATATCTACAGGCAGGAATGGAAATGATAGAGGCTCACCCACTTAAGTTTCTGGTATGTTACTCCTCTTCCAGCATTGAACAGCTAACTAAGCTTTGAGATTAATTGCTTGTTATGAACAGAGATCAGAAAAAGAAAAGGAAATTAAGAAAGAAAGAAAAAAAAAACAACAGAATGTTTAAAAAAAAAGATTTGTTAAAAAAAGGGTTTGTGCTGATAATAGATGCACTGGATAGCAATGGTGGACAATATTTTCATGGTTTGGCTCTGTTGGGAGTTCTTAGTAAGCAGGGAAATTAAGATGACAAGTAAAATGTGAAATCCAAGCTGAGCAAATACATTTGCCTGATCATTTCACCTACATTGTTTTATTAGACTGTTTATCCATCATATCTCCCACATCCTCACTGAAGCACATTTCATGCTGCAGTTAATTTTTTAAATGCTGGACTGATATACACATATTAAAGCATATTAAAGCTATTAACTGTAAAATCTTAGTTTGAGGAACATTTTTAAGGTGGTAAATCATTACAAGGATGTGATAAATGTTTGTTTTCTATGTTTGTTTTCATTTTATAAGAAGGGTACATGTGCAAAAAACAGCTCAGAATCCTCTGATTCATATGTAGACATCTTGGTTGCTGCTCTCTGTAGCTTGCCCTTTGGAGTGGATCCAGAGTTAACTGCGGGAAATCACTGAATTTTGTTCTTGTTTCACAATAGAGGGCTTTCTCTCTCTATGCTGATGGGAATTCTGCTGCCACCTTCTCATTTCATATTTCCTGACTGTTTCCCCAAACACTCTCCTCCCAAAAATTGAATCAGATTTCTTTAGCCCAGGTGTAGAAATTCATGGTGGGGAGGCAATAGGGTCCACACAATACTCAATGATTATAGAGTACTGAAGCTATTCCATTATTCGTTGCTTGAAGATACAGAATTAGGAAGGGAATTTCTATGACTTAGTGAAATAATCCATAGGAAAGGAATGATGAGTGAAAGTTACTTAGGTTCATAGATCTATATCTGGAAGAAATCTTAAATGACTTATAGGCTAATTCTCTCTTTTTATAGGACACTGAGGTCCATAAAAATTAAATGATTTGTTGCCCAATGTCACAGGGATTGTGTCAGAAGGTAGAACTTGAAACCAGCTCTGCTGATTCTAAAACTAGTGCTCTTTCCACTAAATCAACAGCCTTCATGTCTTAGAAAATAATTTGGAGGGCAAACTCTAGCCTATAGCACTAAGGAGCACTAAGGACTATAAATTCAGAACTGGAAATTGGAACTCCCTCCTTTTCTTGAGCATAAATCTAAGATTAATGACTCAAGAAGTAACTTTCTGATCTTGGAAGTTGACAACAATGGAATATCAAGAGTTCCTAGGAAAAAAGTGAGAGAGACCCACACACTCTCAAGTACATGGTGGCTTTGAAGAGGGTCACCTAGGCAATGGGATCCCAGAATCAAACCTTATAATCAGAGAAGGGGCATTTCTTAGGCAATGCCAGCCTCAGGATTTGCCTTATGAGTAAACCTAAGTTAAAAAGTTCAGGCATATCGCCTCTGCAAATATAAAGGGAAAATTTCTTACTTAGCTCTTGTTGTCAGAAGGAGCATCAGCAGGGAGCTAAAGCCATAACATGATGGGAGCAAAGGATCTGGACCTTGTGATGTTCTATTATTGTGTTATTCAAATGTTGTGGTTCAGATGGTAATGGTGGCTGCCACTCCATTCCTTTCTGGAGGAAATCCAAACCACAGAGTGATGCCATTTGTTGGGAAAGGAAAGTGGAAAGAATTCACTAGAATATCAGGGTGTTACTGTTCAGCAACTGCAAATGTATTTCCCTTCTGGGGAAATTCAAGTCCTCATATCCTATGTATTAAAGAAAGATTCACTAGAATGTCAAATTATTGACTGTCTAGATGTTTTGAACTATGTTTCCTTTCCATCAGACTGCCAAATCACAGGGTGGTATGAGTCTAGGGGGGTAATTGCATGTAAACTATGTAAAGTGAGACTCTCTGGCATGTAAAGAAGTTATTCTCATCTGATACCCCAAATCTATTTCCCTTCTGTAGGGAGTTCACAGCATGAGAGGACTTTGGTATAAAATAAGACTCATTGGTTAGAACAAATAATTACATTAATGGACTCCTTTATTTGTTTTCTGCATTTGTTTATGACTCCTATGCGTCCCTTAATGTTTTTTCTATTTCCTTTGGAGTAAAATAAAAGCTATCTTGTACTCAATAAACATATTGTTATCTTTAGTGCTCATGCATTATATGTGAGAAACCTTCTGTCCACTTCTGTGAACATTTAGAAATGAGCTATATTTTGAGATTTTCTAGAATACATGTTAGTTGAGGCAATATGAGCCTTTATATATATATATATGTATATATATATATATATGTGTGTGTGTGTGTGTGTATATACATAAATGTGTGTGTATACAATGTATACATGTTTATATATATATATACATATATATAAACAAGTATCTATTAAACTCTTACTATGCTGGAGCTGTGCTGAGTGTTTTACAAATATTTGCTTCATTCTTCTGCAATGGAGCCATCCCATGTAAACCCAAAGATTAGTAGTTTTTGGCCCCAGCTAATAATATTATGGTTCAGTAGCTCTCATACAAGAGGTACTAGTGTGAGTTTTTTTCAGAACTATTTTTCCATCTTTGGTGTGCCTGTCACCCAGCTCTCACCTGTGGCTCCAAGAAACTGTACTGTGTGCAGCAGCCAAAACAGTAAAACTATCTCTGCAGATGGGCTAAATCAGGCTGAGGGAACCTAACAGACATCCCTTACTCACTTAGGTGGGGAGTCTACCCCAAGCATGTGAAGACTCCCCCCGTCCAAATGGGCAGATGAGACCAATTCGTTCCAAAGGCCATGAAGGTGGTGAAGGAGTCACTGATGGGGTCCCTAGAGCTTAGTCAGACATTGAAGACTCCAGGGTCATTTACTCTATCCCATGCCATCACCAGTTGTCCTGACTTTTGTCTTGCCACTGGAATGTGAAGACTCTGGAAGAATGAGGCTGAAGACTTGGTACTACTCTGTTCACTTAAATCCAATTCATGTGCAAATGGAGACTTCATTCTGTGATGTCACTCCACTTAGAAAAAGAAGGATGAACAATGGCATAATAGGATGTTCTGCTTCATACTGAACCCTCTGAATCTCTCCTGCCTCCTGGTTATTTCCTTTTACATATATTCCAGTTTGTAAACATTCTAAAATGTGACATCTGGAATTGGACATATTCTAGTTGTTTTTTTGATCTGAAGTAGAGTGCAGAGGAACTATGACCTGTCTTGCTCTGGACAAAAATGCTTCAATTAATGAAGCAAGTTCATATTAGTTTTGTTATTATTGCTGTGTCATACTGTTGATTTATATTGAGCTTGTGATACATTAAAATTTCAAGATACTTTTACATTCATAGTATCTCCCTAATTCACTTGATTTTTTAAAAGTTAAGTGGAGGATATATTTAATAAATTTGATCATTAGATATGGCCAGAGGTATGCTAATAAATGTTTCATAATACCTCTCCAAAAAAACTGTGTAATAAATACGCTTTAAGTTAAATTTGCATTATTAACATTTTCTCCATCACTTAAGTCTAGACAATCAATAGAACAATAAATCAAGTACCAATTTGTAACATTTGTCAATTTCCAAACTGTAAATGCCCGAACTGAAAATGTAACAGTTGGCTTTCACAAGCCAGTTTGAGCTGGCTCCAGGACATCCTCGGATTTGGGTCATCATTTCAGCTTATAAATATATTTATGAATCCTGATTCTGTTATTCAGTATATTAGCTATCCCTCTCAGCTTCATGATTATTCACTCAGCATTTCTCTATTGCCTGGCATTATTAACTTTCTACAACATATGTAAAATTAACTATAAAGTGCTTATAGCCATAAGATGTTATTACCTCCCCAACTAGATTATAAACCCCTTGAAGGAAGAGACTAAGTCTTCTACCCATATATCATCTGGCATCATGAATGACAATTGCACATGGACATTCATTTGATATACATTAATTGATTAAATAATAAGACTTGGGATACTTAGGGCCAATGGGACAAAATGTAATTTTAAATGAAATTTAATCGAAATAACTTTTTTTGTTGTTGTTCACTTGATCAATCATGTCAAAATCTTTGTGACCCCATGGATCATAGCACACCAAGTTCTTCTATCCTTCATTATCTCATGAAGTCTGTCCAAGGTCATGCTTCTAGTTTCCATGACACTCTCTATCCATCTTAACCTAAGCTGTCCCCTTCTCCTTTTGCCTTCAATATTTCCCACTATCAGGGTATTTTCCAATGAGTCCTGTATTCTTCTTATGGAGCCAAAATATTTAAGCTTTGGCTTCAGTATTTGACCTTCCAGTGAATAGTTTGAATTAGTTTCTTTAATTATTAACTGATTTGGTCTCCTAACTGTCCAAGGGATTTTCAAAAGTCTTCTTCAGCACCACAGTTGAAAAGCATAGATTCTGCAGTGCTCAGCTTTCCTTATAATCCAATTCTTGCAGCTATACTTTGCTCCAGGACATTTAGGTTAAGAAAATCAAATTCATAAGTACAAAATAGGGTAGGTAAATTTAAATAACAGTTTGTGTGGGAATGATCTAGGGGTTTTGCTGACCTATGAATATACTATGATTAAGCAACACCCTTCGTAGTAGCTAAAAAAGTCAATCCGATCATAGGTGCTTTAAAAGAAACATTGTGATGACTCCACCATTATCTGGTCAGCTTACATCTGGGATTTTATGCATAGTCATAGATGACACAATTTTAGAAAGATGTTGATAAATTTTGGAGTATCCAGAGGCAGGTTTATGGTCGCAAGAACATGCTAAATTTAGTTCATTTGGAGAAACTAGGATATGTTCAAGAGAAGAGGAGTTAGTACACATGAAAACTGTCTTCAGGTTGTTCTCCTTGTTTTTCAGGTTATTCTACTTGTTCTGGTTGGCCTAAGAGGAGGTAGAACTAAGAATAACGAATCGATATTGAAAAGAGCTAAATTTAGGTTTGATGTCAAGAAGAAAACTTCCAAACAATTAAAGCTATCCCAAAGTAGAATGAGTTGCCTCAGAAAATAGTGAGTTCTCCCTCACCAAAGTGCTTCAAAAAAGTCTAGAGACCACTTGTCTGGTCTGTTAAGGGTGGACAGGAAGAATTCTTGTTCGGGTGTAGATTTGCTAGATGACCTCTGGAGTCCCTTCTGCATGGGATGCTTTATGAGTGATTTTGGTATTACGATTCTATCAACAAAGGTAAAATGTGTCTGTCTTCATTTTGGTCACACAGAAAAAGAGATATATGAGGGATAGATCACTGGTGTGTATGAGAATGTGAATTCAAGTTGAATCCCTCATGTTTGGATCTTGATCATACACAGGCAATTTATACCTATGATCCATGATCATGCCCTAAAGTAGATAGACAGGTACAAACCTACAAATATCTATTGCATATCTATTACATATTGTACTGTATACTGGAAAAGATTCAAAATTTAGATGAGACACATAATCATATTAGAAATTATATATCTACTTAGTCAGAGTGGAGCATTGGATCTGAAGTTGGGAAGACTCTTCCTGAGTTCAAATCTGGCCTAAGAAAATTGTGTGACTCTGGGCAAGTTACTTAACACTGTTTGCTGCACTTTCCTTATCTATAAAATGAGCTGGAGAAGGAACTAGGAAGCCACTCTAATATCATTACCAAAAAAACCCAAAAGGGTTGGACACAACTGAAAAATAAATGAATGGCAACAAAAAAGTCATATTTCAAGGGTATAAACTTATTTTAAAATGACATCTATTATACAAAGCATTTTAAACTTCTTTGGAAATTCTTTTACAGTCTCGGGGAATATTCTTTTAATTAGTCTCACTGGTGACCCCTAAACTGGGAAATAGGCTTGATTTTTGGAAGTAGACAAAAGTTATTCCTAGTTGTCTGCCACATTCAAGTTGTATTATAAATATTAAAAATATAAAAACATCAATATTAAAATATTGATATTAAATATTAATATTTTATGTTATATTGTTAATATTAAAATATTTAAAAACACATTCTTAGCTCATCAGCCACACAAAAATGGGCAGTGACCTACATTTGGCCTTGGGGAGAGTAGGAAAGAAGGATTATTGTGTGATACAATCACAATGGATAATAACATGTTTTATTCAAACCAAAGCAGCATTTCCCCCCTAATTTATTTGTAACTATAAAGGTGTCACTTTAAAGACTCCTCAAAATGTGTAACTAATAAGTAAAAGTATGATTTCCTTGAATGGTTCTTGCTCTGAATGCATTTCTAAAAGGGAGTTCCAAAAATATTTTGAGTAATGATAGTATCACTGGAATAGATTTAGGCACGTACTGAATGTGTGTGTGTGTATGTGTCCCCTCAAGGTGACTACTTGCTTTCACTGGGGATGGCACTCTTTTGAATTAATGAGGGCTAGGATGTTGGTTTAAAATAAAACAACTGACATCTGTGCATTTGAAACTCAGTTTTTTAATGTTTCACTACGTCTTTAATACACCCATTTATGATATCATCAATTAGAAATGGCTAGAATATAGGGATGGGTTTGCAGGATATCTAGGGTGCTTCTGATGATAAGGACAGAATTATTCACATTCTGACTTGGTTACTATTTGCCTATAATTTGGTATTTCCCATACATGTGAAATAATCTAGGTCCTGAGCAGATTAGTTTTTCTCTGCTTCTTGTTCTTCACTATGGAAGGCACCACATTCTCTTAGAATAGCTGCTCGCCGCTCTGTTCTAGCTTCAAGATGCTTGCATTTCAGCCTCAGATGAAGTGACACATTCACATGCTAAATATAGTTTCTCAACGGCCTTTGGCATGACAGATGTTACATAAACACAAGACACTTGGAATAAATAGCAATAGTCAAGTGCTGCCTGCTTTGCTTCCCTTCCAACTGAAAAAATGCTGAGTTAGAATAATAATTCTGGGAAATGAGTTGTTTTTTTTTAAACTCAGATTATAAAAAGGGATGACACTGTAAGTCATCCATACAAGCAATTCAGTGTATATAAACACAAACAATTGCAATAGAATGGAAAGAACACTGCATAATATATACACACATAAATATATATTCTATGTTACAAAGGTAGCTTGGTGTAATGATGTGTCAAATTCAAATAGTAATGAATCTTTGATCAACCTATTGACATAGAAAACCACAAATTATCTGTGTTGCATTGTATTTTCATTTATTTTATTAAACATTTCCCAATTTTATTTTAATCTGATTCAGACTCCACTCTGGAGTTCTGCAACCATTTGGACTGAATTGGACCAGAGACAGAAGACCAGGATTCAAAACAATTGCACCACTGATATTTTACCTGGGTGACTTTGGGCAAAATATTTAGGGTTATAGAACACAATTTTCTCATTTATCAAAATGAGCCAGTTGGACTAGAGATTTTCTAAAATATATTCCAGTTCTAGATAGTTCTACCTGCACAAGATTAAATGCTTCACAAAACAACTGAGGATTCACTTAGTGTGCTATGGAATAACCTATACAATTTTCTGACTTTAGTGGGTAGAGAAAAGATTCTTAAAAGCTATACCTAAAGTTTACTTGTCAGATTTCTGGGAAAGGAAAGATTTTAAAACCGAGCAAGAGTTAGAAAAATTACAAAATGTAAAATAAATGATTTTGATTATATCAAACTAAAAAGCTTTTGTACAAACAAAAACAATGTAGCCAAATTCAGAAGGGAAACAACAAATTGGGAAAAAACATAACAAAAAACTCTGACAGGGGTCTAATTACTCAAATATACAAGGAGTTAAACCAATTTTATAAAAAATCAAGCCATTCCCCAATTGATAAGTGGGCAAGAGACATGAATAGGCAATTTTCAGATAAAGAAATCAAAGGTATCAATAAGCACATGAGAAAGTGTTCTAAATATCTAATAATCAGAGAAATGCAAATCAAAACAACTCTGAGGTATCACCTCACACCTAGCAGATTGGCTAAAATGAAAGAAGGGGAGAGTAATGAATGCTGGAGGGGATGTGGCAAAACTGGGACATTAATGCATTGCTGGTGGAGTTGTGAACTGATCCAACCATTCTGGCTGGCAATTTGGAACTATGTTCAAAGGGCTATAAAGGAATGCCTGCCCTTTGATCCAGCCATACCATTGCTGGGTTTGTACCCCAAAGAGATCATAGATAAACAGACTTGGATGAAAATATTTATAGCTACGCTTTTTGTGGTGGCAAAAAACTGGAAAATGAGGGTATGTCCTTCAATTGGGAAATGGCTGAACAAATTGTGGTGTATGCTGGTGATGGAATACTATTGTGCTCAAAGGAATAATAAACTGGAGGAATTCCATGTGAACTGGAAAGACCTCCAGGAATTGATGCAGAGTGAAAGGAGCAGAGCCAGAAGAACATTGTACACAGAGACCAATACACTGTGGTAAAATAGAATGTAATGGACTTCTGTACTAGCAGCAATGCAATGACCCAGGACAATTATGAGGGATTTATGGAAAAGAACGCTACCCACATTCAGAGGAAGAACTGCAGGAGTGGAAACAGAAGAAAAACAACTGCTTGAACACATGGGCTGAGGCGGACATGATTGGGGATGTAGACTCAAAACTACCACACCAATGCAACTATCGACAATTTGGATATAGGTCTTGATCAATGACACATGTTAAAACCAGTGGAAATGCGCCTCAGCCATTGGGGGGGGACCTCAGGGGTTGAAGGGGAAAGTAAGAACATGAATTATGTAACCATGTTAACTTTTCTAAAAAATAAATATTAATAAATGTTTAAAAAAACTATAATTACAAGATGGCAGTTTTGTGAGTCTATTCTCTCATATAAAATTTTTATTTTGATCTGGACTTGGGTTTTCACTGACATGAGGAATAACTGGGAAGGAAATTCTTTCCACCATTGCAAGTTAGTGACTTCTCTGCAATTTACAGCTTTAAGGAGATGCCTAAGGCGCTGGAAGGTAAAGTGATTTGCCTATGGTCATGAGGCCATCATGTAATAAGACTTTGGATCGAACCCATATTTTTCTGACTCTGAGGATGTCAGCTCTCCATCTACCACAGTCCAGTCCAAGTGGTCACAAAACTTCTGAGTGTAGCCTGAACCAGATTAAAATGCAATTTGAAAATGTTTATCAAAATAAATAAAAATTCTAATACTACATGGATGATATTAATTTGTGTTTTTCTGAGTCTATAGGCTGCCCTGGGGTTCCATTTTTATTTGAGTTTGACCCCATTGCATTACACTATGCTGTCTCTGTAACAAAGAATATATAAAAGAAATGCATAATTAGAAGGAGGGCACCTAGCATGTTGTTTTGGAGCCAGCCTGGACCAGCTGGTAAAAGCCAATAGTTAAATTTTTAGTGTAAGTATTTATATGTCAGAAATGACTAAATGTTGCAAATCAGGGCTTGATTTATTCTTCTGTTGCCCTCCCTTCTCAACTCTACCTACCAACCTCCTTGGCGTCCTTTAAATCCCAATTAAAATCCCATTTTTTATAGGAAGCCTTTCCCAACCCCTATTTCCAGGGCTTTTCTTCTTTTGATAATTTCCTACTTATCCTGTATTGCATTGCGTTTATTTGTTTGTATGTTGCATCCTCCACTAGATTGCAGGCTTCTTGAGGGCAGGGACTACTTTTGGCCTTTTTGTATCTCTAGCACTTTACATAGTAAGTGCTTAATCAGTGGTTATTGACTAATTGTTAATTATTTAGACTTAATAGGAAAATGTTAATAATGACAGATTAAACTTAGAAGTGTGTCGTGGGTACATTTTCCCCCACAGAGCTGATTATTAAACATTTGCCAGCACATCCCTGGAGAAAGGGGAGAGGAGATTGTATAGAATCTTCATAAGAACATGCATAAGTGAGACACAGGGTGAAAAAAGTAGAAATAGTTCTGGCATCTGGTTAACAGGATCACAGTTCTAAGAGCTGGAAGGGACCCCAGAGGCATTTTAATACTGACTTTTCCTTGTTACAGATGAAAACTGAGATCCAAAGATATTGAATGACTTCCACCAGGATCACACAGGTAGTAAGCATCAGAAGTGAGTTTTAAATCCACCTTAGCTGATACCAGAGTGCTCTTTCCACTGTACTAGGCACCAATTCATCAATATATCAAAGTGTGACTAGAGATCGGAGGTGGGTCAAATCATGTAACAAGAATGAGAACTAGTAGATGGACGGCTTGAGTGCTGTGCCGTGTTCCAGTCAGGATAGCAAAAGAACAAAAAAGGATACCTTGGGGTTATTGGATTGATCCTCTGTGAAGGGCATATCAGGTAACACAAAAGAAAATTGCAGAGGAGGGAGATTGATCCATGCCCTGATTCATACAGTGCAGTAAGTGTCCACCAAGACGAGATCATTGAAAAATCAAAGAACCTAAGCTTTATGGGTGACAGACTGACCCCAGAGTTATAGAGATTTCTGAATTGGTAAAATGAGGATAAAGTAGACCAGGCTAGAGCTACTTCTTAAATAAGCAAATTGGGGCCAATGCTGCAATCTCTGCTATGTTGTGGGTAGGGGAGGGAGGTGTGTGCGCAAGAGTTATAAGTTAATATTTTCCCTTTTCTTTCTTTGTACAGGCATACCTCAGAGATTTTGCAGGTTCCGTTCCAGGCTATTGCCATAGAGCAAACATCCTGATAAAGTGAGTCATGATGAATTTTCTGGTTTCCCAGTACATAAACATTATGTTTATATTACAGTGTAATCTATTAAGTGTGCAACAGAATTATGTTTAAAAATCCACATACCTTAATTTTAAAATACTTTATTGCTAAAAAAAATGCTAACCATCTTCTGAACCTTCAATAAGTCATAATCTTTTTATTGATGGAGGTCCTTGCCTCCGTGTTGATGGCTGCTGACGGATCAGAATGGTGGTTACTGAAGACTGAGGTGTCTGTGGCAATTTCTAAAAAGACGCCCATAATGCCATTTGCTTCATTGATCGACTCTTCTTTTTAATTGAACACTCAGAGGTCACTGTAGGGTTATTAAGTGACCTAATTTCAGTATTTTTAGGTCTTAGGAAATAGGGAGGTCTGAGGGAAGGGAGAGAGATGGGAAGAGACTGGTCTGTGGAGCAGTGAGAACACATAAAGTTTATCAATTAAGTTCATCATCTTATGTGGGCACAGTTTGTGGAGCCCTGAAATAACAAAAATAATAATATTAAAGACCACTAGTCACAGATCACCATAACAGATGTTATAATAATAATGAAAAAAGTTCGAAGTATTGTGAGAATTACCAAAATGTGACCCAGAGACATGATGTGAACACATGCTGTTGGAAAAATGGTACCACTCAACCGACTCGACATAAGGTTGCCACAACCTTGGATTTGTAAAAAAAGATAATCTGCAAAATTCAATAAAATGAGGAATTCCTTTAGAGTTTACATTCTTTCAAAGTGAACCTTCATTTGAATGGTCATAATGACCACATTTGGCCCCTGGAAAAGATTTAAGAATAAACACTTTCTTTCGTCCTTTCATTGCAGAGGTCTGGAATTACCAGTTGGGATATTACATGTGCTATCAGATGTGGTCAATGTGTTCCCTGATTTTACTGAATTTTTTTCCCTCTTTCTATTAAAATCTTTGCATGAAAGAAGACTCACTCTGCAGAGGAATAGAAGAGTCATATATTTGAAAAATGAATATTATGTGAAAACAAAAAAATGTAAAGTTAAAAATAAATCTGGGGTTCCGGGTTAAGATGGCGGCAGAGTAAAAAGCAGCTCTTAACCTCTCCTGACCGAAACACACAAAACTCCTCAAGGGTACATAAAAACAAGTCCAGACGAACTGAGGAACCCCACAACAGGGTGCAGCGTGGAAGGTACATGGAATCGGAACATTTCCATGCTATAAAGGGGTGAAACAGCTCTCACTAAATTGCGGGCTGAGCAACCACCCTACCCCCACCCCCTCCACACACACCACCTATAGCGCCAAAGCCAGTTAAAAAGAAATAGAGCAAGTTTGTGGCACCCATCGAGTCCTTGGCAGCTCCAGGGCCTGTCCCTGAGAGCAGCAAGATTTGGGACCCCAATAAGCCAAAGAATGCACGCGAAATCTGAGCGCCGGAGCAGAGCGCAGGAGCTGCGGAGGCATGGGTGGAGGCAGACACAGCCACGAGCTAAAGCTCTGAAACCCTGAGTGGGGAACCAGCATAGGCGGGTATAGGACTGTGGAAGCAGCGCCCTGAGACTTGTAAAGAAACCTCCAGTAGTCGATCAAGCAAGGGGGTCCACCAGGGGGCTTGACCTTGGAAAAAACCAGAATGCGAGGATAAAGAAATTTGCCTTTTTAAGGGCCTCAGTAAGATATTCCTATGTAGAGAAATGTTATATATAATTCTCTGTAGTGAACTCTATTCACTATTATAGTATCCACTATTATAGTAATCAGAAGAATAATTCACAGGGTGAGGGTGGAACACTAAATAATCTGAGATGACATGGGGGATGGGAAAGAAGGGGTGAATAGCAGGGGACACCAAGAGAAACTTGAGTGAATAAGAAAAATAGGATATTCTATTACACACAAAGAGGGTATGGGAAGGAGAGGGGACAAATACTATTATAAGAAGTAGAGGAAGAGGGCATTAAGAGGTAATAATCAAACCTTTCTCTCAGTGTAATCAACCCGGAGAGGGAAGAGTAGCTATACTATCCATTGGGACATAAAACTCTTATCTAACCCTTCTGAGAAAATCAGAAGGGATAAATCAAGGGAAACAGGGGAGAGGGGAGGTCAAAAAAAGGGAGGGGAGAAGAAGGGGGAGGGAATTCATAAGGCTGTTAAAAACAAAAAGGGGGGGAAATAAGGGAGGGGGTAGAAAGGGAAGTCAATCAAGGGAGGGGATAAGGGATAGGGTCTTAATAGCAAACCACTGGTTTTAAAGGAAATAGTTTAAGGAGAAGGGGTAGGAATAGGGGAGGAAACAAAAATGTCAGCAAATGCACAACTGATGATTATAACTCTGAATGTGAATGGGATGAATTCGCCCATAAAACGGAAGCAAATAGCAGAGTGGATTAGAAACCAAAATCCTACCATATGTTGTCTACAAGAAACACATATGAGGCGGGTGGACATACACAAGTTTAAGGTTCAGGGTTTGAGCAAAATCTTTTGGGC
>NC_058130.1:187314477-187352226 GCF_016433145.1 Gracilinanus agilis
TACTCTAAATATGAGACTTTTCTGATAACTCATCAATAAACAAACTATTGGGAGATCTGAACCATCCAAAATTCTTACTCTTAAAAGTAATCAAAATAGAAGGCATTTGCAGCTAAATAAAGGATGGTCATAGATTGATAGAATAAGTTCAAAGAATTGGTTTTATTATACTTTTATTTATTTAGAATATTTTTCCATGGTTACATGATTAATGATTTTTCCCATCCCTCTTCTCTTCCCCCTCCCAGAGCTGACAAGCAATTCCACTGGGTTACATATATATATATATACATATATATATCATTGTTCAAAACCTATTTCCATATTATTCATATTTGCAATAGAGTTATCTTTTAACACCAAAACCCTAATCATATCCCCATCAAACCATGTGATCAATCTTATGTTTTTCTGTGTTTCTACTCCCACAGTTCTTTCTCTTAATGTGGAAAGCATTCTTTTGCATAAGTTCCTCTGGATTGTCCTGGATCCTTGCATTTCTGCTAGTAGAGAAGTCTATTACATTCTAATGTACGACAGTGTATCCGTCTCTGTGTACAATGTTCTGGTTCTGCTCCTTTCACTCTGCATCAGTTCCTGGAGGTCATTCCAGTTCCCATGGAATCCCTCCATTTCTTTATTCCTTTCAACACAAAAATATTCCATCACCAACATATACCACAATTTATTCAGCCATTCCCCAATCGATGGCTACCCCCTCATTTTCCAAATTTTTGCCACCACAAATAGCACGGCTATAAATATTTTTGTACATGTCTTTTTCCTTATTATCTCTTTGGGGTACAAACCCAGAAGTGGTATGGCTGAGTCAAAGGGCAGGCATTCTTTTAAAGCCCATTAGGCATAATTCCAAATTACTTTCTAGAATGGTTGGTTTCATTCACAACTTCACCAGGAATGTATCAGTGTCCCAATTTTCCCACATCACCACCAACATTTATCACTTTCCTTTGCTATCATATTGGCCAATCTGCTAGTAATAAGGTAGCACCTCAGAGTTGTTTTTAATTTGCATTTCTCTTATCAAGAGGGATTTAGAACATTTTTCATTTGCCTATTGATAGTTTTGATTTCTTCATCTGAGAACTGCCTATTCATATTCCTTTACCATTTGTCAATTGAGGAATGGCTTGATTTTTTGTAAATTTGACTTAGTTCCTTATATATTTGGGAAATTAAACCTTTGTCAGAGAGTTTTGTTATAAAAAATTATTCTCAATTTGTTGTTTCCCTTCTAATTTTGGTTGCATTGGTTTTATTTGTACAAACCCTTTTTAATTTGTTATAATCAAAATCATTCATTTTATGTTTTGCAATATTCTCTGTCTCTTGCTTAGTCTTAAATTCCTCCCTTATCCACAGATCTGATTGGTATACTATTCTATGGGCACCTAATTTATTTATGATTTCATTCTTTATATTTAAGTCATTTACCCATTTTGAATTTATCTTGGTATAGGGTGTGAGATATTGATCTAGTCCTGATTTTCCCCATACTGTTTTCTAATTTTCCCAGCAATTTTTGTCAAATAGTGAGTTCTTATAAAAAGCTGGGATCTTTGGGTTTATCTTGCTGTGGTCATTTACCCAAATCTATTCCATTGATCCACCTTTCTTTCTCTTAGCCAGTACCATATCATTTGTTTTTTTTTAAACCCTTACTTCTGTCTTGGAGCCAATACTGTGTATTGGCTCCAAGGCAGAAGAATGGTAAGGGTAGGCAATGGGAGTCAAGTGGCTTGCCCAAGGTCACACACCTGAGAAGTGTCTGAGGCCAGATTTGAACCTAGGACCTCTCATCTCTAAGCCTGGCTCTCAATCCACTGAGCTACTCAGCTGCCCCCAGTATCATATTATTTTGATGACCACAGATTTATAGTACAATTTAAGATCTGGTACTGCTAGACCGCCATCCTTCACATTTTTTTCATTATTTCCTTTGATATTCTTGATCTTTTGTTCTTCCAGATGAACTTTGTTATATTTTTTCCCAATTCTATACAAAAGTTTTTTGGTACTTTAATACGTATGGCACTGAATAAGTAGACTAATTTGGGTAGGATTGTCATTTTTCTCATATTAGCTCATGCTAAACATGAGCAATTAATGTTTTTCCAATTATTTAGATCTAGTTTTATTTGTGTGAAAAAGTGTTTTGTAGTTGTGTTCATATAATTCCTGAATTTTTCTTGGCAAGTAGATTCCCAAGTATCTTATGTTGTTTAGAGAAATTTTAAATGGAGTTTCTCTTTCTAACTCTTGTTGCTGGGTTTTGTTGGGAACATATAGGAATGCTGATGATTTATGTGGGTTTATTTTGTACCCTGCAACTTTGCTAACATTATTAATTATTTCCACTAGCCTTTTGGTTGAGTTTCTAGGATTCTTTAGTTATACCATTATATTGTCTGCAAAGAGTGATAGTTTATTTTTGTCATTGCCTCCTTTAATCCCTTCACTTTCTTTTTCTTCTCTAATTGCTACTGCTAGTGTTTCTAGTAAAATATTAAATAATAGAGGTGATAATGGGCATCCTTGCTTCACTCTTCATCTTATTGGGAAGGGTTCTAACTTGTCCAATTGCAGATGATTCTTGCTAATGGTTTTAAATATTTTTTTTATTATTTTGAAGATTGACCCTTCTATTCCTGTACTTTCTAGTGTTTTTAATAGGAATGGGTATTGTATTTTGTCAAAGGCTTTTTCTGCATCTATTGAGCTAATCATGTGATTTCAGTTGCTTTGATTATTGACATGGTCAATTATGTGAATGGTTTTCCTAATAGTAAACCATCCTTGCATTTCTGGTATAAATCCCACCTGGTCATAGTGAATAATCCTTGTGATCACTTGCTAGAGTCTTTTTGCTACTATTTTATTTAAGATTTTTGCATATATGTTCATTAAAGAGATTGGACTATAGTTTTCTTTCTCTGTTTTTGGTCTGCCTGGCTTTGGAATCAGTGCCATATTTGTGTCATAAAAAGAATTTGGTAGGATTCCTTCTTTGCTCATTTTGTCAAATAATTTATATAGCATTGGGATTATTTGTTCTTTAAATGTTTGATAGAATTCATTTGTGACTATCTGGCTCTGGAGATTTTTTCTTAAGAAGTTCTTTGATCACTTGTTCAATTTCTTTTTGTGAGATGGGATTATTTAAGTACTCTATTTTCTCTTTTGTTAATCTAGGAAATTTATATTTTTGTAAATATTCACCCATTTCACCTAGGTTAATATATTTATTGTCATATAACTGGGCAAAATAGTTCTTAATAATTACCTTAATTACCTCTTCATTAGAGATGAGATCATCCTTTTCAACTTTGATACTATTAATTTGATTCTCTTCTTTCTTTTTTATTAGATTAACAATTATTTTATCTATTTTATTTGTTTTTTCAATGTACCAGTTCCTAGATTTATTTATTAGTTCAATAGTTCATTTACTTCCAATTTTATTCATTTCTCCTTTAATTTTTAGGATTTCCAATTTAGTTTTTATTTGGGGATTTAAAATTTGTTCTTTTTCTAATTTTTTAAGTTGCAAGTTCAAATCATTTTTCTCCTCCCTTTCTATTTTGTTGATATAGGCACTCAGAGATGTAAATTTTCCCCTGAGTACTACTTTTGCTGTATCCCATACATTTTTATATGTTGTCTCCTTATTGTCATTCTCTTTAATGAAGTCTGTAATTGTTTCTATGATTTCTTTTTTGACTTACCAGTTTTGAAGAATTAGATTATTTAGTTTCCAATTAATTTTAATTTTATCTTTCCATATGCCCTTATTAATTGTAATTTTTATTGCATTATGATCTGAAAAAGTTCTATTTATTATGTCTGCTTTTGTTTGCAATATTTCTATGCCCTTGTACATGGTTGATCTTTGTATATGTACCATGTACTTCTGAAAAGAAAGTATATTTCTTTTTATCCCTGTTCAGTTTTCTTCGGATATCTATTAACTCTAATTTTTCTAAAATTTCATTCACTTCCCTTACTTATTTCTTATTTATTTTTTGATTTGCTTTATCTAGTTCTGAAAGGGGAAGGTTGAGATCCCTCACTAGTATGGTCTTACTATTTCCTCCTTTAGTTCCTTTAATTTCTCCTTTAGAAATCTAGATGTTATGCTATTTGGTGCATAAATGTTAGTAATGCTATTACTTCATTGTTTATAGTACCTTTTAGTAAAATGTAATTTACTTCCTTACCTCTTTTAATCAGATCAACTTCTACTTTAGCTTTGTCTGGTATCATGATTGCTACTCTTTCTTTTTTTACTTTAGATGATATGTAATAAATTTTGCTCTATCCTTTTACTTTGAATCTGTGTCTGTGTGTTACCCTGACTCAAATGTTTCCTCTAAATAATATATAGTAGGATTCTGGTTTTTAATCTACTCTGCTATCTGCTTCCTTTTTTTGAGTGAGTTCATCCCATTCAAATTCAGAGTTATGATTACTAACTGTATATTGCCCTCCATCATATTATTCCCTTTAGATCCTGCTCTATTCCCTTTCCCTCTATTCCTCCTCAACAGTATTTTGCTTTTTGTCACCGCCCTTCCTCCTCCCTCCAATTACCTCCCTCTTTTCTTGTCTTATTCTCCTTCTTCTTCTCTGTAGGGAAAGATGGAATTCTATTCCCCACTGAGTATACCTGTTTTCCCCTCTCTGAGTCAGTTATTATGAGAGTAAAGTTTCAGCATTGCCTGTCACCACCCTTATCATCCCCTCTCTGTAATGATTTTTCATGCCTCATTATGTTATATATTTACCCCATTCTATCTCTCCTTTCCCTTGTCTCTCAGTGTAACCCTCTCTTTCAGCCCTTGATTGATTTTTTACATATCATTCATATGTATACATATCATATATACATATTATTTCATATCACCACATTTATATACACATCATATTATCTTATATTACCATATATATATATATATATATATATATATATATCATGTCATCATAATCAGCTTACTTCCCCACTCTTTCTGGGTAAATTCCTTCTATCTTCTCTACTACTAAGAGCAATTTTTGAGAATTTCAGGTATCCTCTTTCCACATAGACATATAATCATTTTACCCATAATGAGTCCCTTAAATTTTCTCTTTCTTATTTATCTATTTGGGTTTCTCTTCTGTTTTGTGTCTGGATTTCAGATTTTTTGTTTAGGTCTGGCTTATTTCTCAGGAATGCTTGGAAATCTTCTATCTTATTGAATGTCCATTTTCCCCCTGAAAAAATATACTCAGTACACTCTGGGTTGTAAAACCAAATATTTTGCCTTCCTGAATATCATATTCCCATGCCTTTTGATCCTTTGATGTAGAAGCTGCTGGTCCTATGTGATCCTGATTGTAGCTCCATGGTATTTGAATGGTTTCTTTCTGACTGTTTGAAGGATTTTCTCCTTCGCTTGGTGGCTCTTGAACTTAGCTATTACATTCCTTGAAGTTGTCATTAGAGGATTTCTTTCTGGAGGTGATCTATGAATTCTTTCAGTTTCAATTTTATTTTCTCATTTGATAATTTCTTAGAATATGATGTCCAACATTTTTTCTTGATCATGGCTTTCAGGTAGTCCAATAATTCTCAAATTGTCTCCCCTACCAATAAGATATTTCACATTTCCCTCTATTTTTCCATTCCTTTGATTCTCCTTTATTGTTTCTTGATTTATCATGAAATCATTAGTTTCTAGATAGTCAATTCTAATTTTTAAGACCTGATTTTTTCTCTGTCAGTTTTTGGTTCTCCTTTTTCAATTGGCCCATTTCTTCTTGCATCACTTTTATTTCTCCTTGTATCTTGCTCTTTATCTTCATAAAAATTCTTTAGAGTTAGATGCTTTTTTGTTGTTCACTCATTTTCACTATCTTATTATAGGTAGGCTCTGTTTTCTGGGAAGTTGAAGTACCCTCTTAAACTTTAGTTTCATCTTGATACTATTTTTGGCTTATTTTTACCAGTTTCAGTTCTTAGAGGCTCATGGTCTGAGGGCTGAGAGTCTCCTCCCCCTGCTGATTCAATGACCCTTGAGACAGAATAATAAATATATTTGAAAATGCTATCTAGACAATGAATACTTTCTCTGAGAAAAGAAGATACTTTCTCTCAAAATTAAAAGATTCTGGACATAGTAAGTTTTTTTAATAAGAAAAAATGAAATGGTTATAGTTTAACAAACAGGCAATAACTCATTACTGATATAGGAGTCAGTTATTCCCAGATCCTCTGACTGTATGGCCACAGCCTTGTTGGAACAAAAATCTAGTACAAAACTAAAAGAATAAAATGAATAGAAGACAGCATATATTTAAAACAATTCTATTCTGACCTATTTCAATAAGCTATGGGCAAGGGCAGCTAAGGGAGCATAGTGGATAATGTACCAGTTCTGAAGTTGGAAGGAATTGGGTTCAAATCTGGCCTCAGATATTTCCAAACTGTGTGACCCCAGGCATGTTGCTTAACCCTAATTGCCTAGTTCTTGCCACTCTTCTGTCTTAGAATTGAAAGAGACATATGGTAAGGGTTTAAAATTAAATAAGCTATTGATAATAAAATTGAGTTTTGGATGAAAGAAAGAATATAGACAGAAACCACAATGATATCATACATAAATTTAACTGATATAAATGAATTGTCATAACAAGGAAACCAGTTGGGTAGAGAGGTGAGAAGAGGGAAGCAACTTGTTTAGCCCAACTCCTGATTATTTGCTAAGAAGGGAGATGTGGCATCTAAGTGCAACACCAATTTAGAATGTAAACTAATTTTTTAAAACTCTTGCAGGGAATGATGATGGAAGTTATGTGTAATATCCCCAAAGTCTTAAGGGATAAAACTATTTTAAGGAAAGCTTGGCATAACGCTCAACTAAATAGTCCTCTTAAGGACATTTATTCCTGAAAATGGAAGGAATAAAGAAGAAAAATGGAGAAGCCCTGTAGAGATTCATATAGAAATTTGACAATCAAGGAAAATAGCACCTCCTCATTTGGACTCTCATATATCAGTACTAAATGTGCTTAAAGTGGAGGTAGAACCTGTACCAAAAGAAACAAAATGTGAAAGGTAGCTATACCAGAACAAGTGGACCCAGAGGTGTGTGGTAGAGGCAACATTAGCAACTACTGTCCTATATTTGTCTACTTCCTAACTTTATAAAATATCACCATAAGGGCATTAGCAATCAAATTATTATAGGGAAGAAGCAAACTTTCCTAAGCAATATTCCATGACAGACTATATCTTTACCATCATGCAACTGAATGAAAGATGTAGAGAATATGGGGTTTGTAGGATCATAAATTTAGAAGTCAAAAGAACTTTAGAGGTTATAACTAGTTCAGCCCCCTCATTCCATATGAGAGGAATTAAGTGACCATTTCCAGAGAGGATTAAGTGACCATTCAAAGTTGTACACGTTGCAGGTGGATGAGCCTGGATTTGAACTGAGGTTGTCTGATGTAAAATTTAGCATTCTATCCACCCAACATTGTGCTTATTGGACTTCAGAGACATCAGGGCTTTAAAAAAGCCATTGGACAAAAGTGGCTTGTGAAGAGGAAAGGACATGGATGGTTGATATTCAAGGCCATCTGGGCCTTAGTATTGACAAATGGATGGCAATTATAAGTGCTGAGCAGACTTACAACACACCAGCCCAATTCCATGCTTTTGAAAAAGAATTCAGAGACTCTGCCCATGAAAATCTTATTATTCGAGCCAAGAGGAAAAAAAAGAAACTGGAGTATGATGATTTTAGTGAATGTTTGCACAGGGAGAAAATGATAGGATGCTTGGGGAAAATGATGAAGCATATGGAGAAACTAATGAAGGAAGGGAAGGCTATCCTTTCAGATCACCATTCAGGCAGGGAAAAGGCAAGTCCTTGAACAGCCAGTGATGACACTGGGCAGTTTCACTCTTTACACTGGGATGAAAATATACCATGTTATTCTCCCAAATGTTTTTTTTCTCTCTCTCAGAATAGAAACCTCTTTCCAAATGGCTAAAAAATAGATCCTATATCCATTCTACTTTCTCTTTTGCTCTTTATATTTGGACATAGGAGGCAGCTAGGTGGCATAGTAGATAAAACATAAAATGGGGCATACTAGTCAGATATGTGACCCTGTGCAAGTCACAACCTATGCCTCAATTTCCTCAACTATAAAATGGAAATAATAATACCCTACCTCATGTGGCTGTTGTGAAAACCAATTTTTGGTGAGAAAATATTTGTAAAATCTCTTAGCATAGTGCCTGACACATAGCAGATATTATAAATGTCTATCTGTCTATAGTATATATCTATATGTGTGTATATATCTGTATCCATATATATATATGTATATATTTGTGTGTGTGTGTGTGTGTGTGTATATATATATATGGCCATTCCTTTCCCTTCCCTTCTTACCTTTTTCCATTAGCACAACCAAAGGCAAGTGTGAATCAAATTTTCTTCAAATATATGACCTATGATTCTAGGTTATCTATCATTCTACTGTGTCTAAAAAAAGCATTTTGGAATATAAGCATTTGTCAATGCAAAAAAAATATTATCTGTCAATTACATTTAAAGTGGCACTTGATTTTGAAAACGCTGCATTAAAGTCTCTGTCTCTCAACATTCTAACTCTAATCTATACATCAAACATATCTAAGAATTCTTGAAAAATATCATTGACAGAATTAACTTTGTTGGAAACCCTTTCATTATGAATTATCAGGCAAGGCATAAAACATGGAATTATATGTTTCCTCAAGGCGTTCTCCTCAGTCACAGACAAAACCCAGAGCAGAATCTAAATCGTAGAAGCATTTCCTATGGATGACCAAGTCCTCCATATGTTAGCATTCACAGAAATGTCATTCCAGTATTAAATGCTAGAACATTACAGATTCTCCTGGAAGACATCTGTAACCATTCAAAATAACTTAGTCCAACCATCCACAAAGGAAAAGTCCAGCTTAAGAAAAATGTCTATTATCCAGATTATGAGGGACAATTCTTAAAATTTATTTATTAGGTTATGTTTCTTGGATAGTGCAAATGAAAGAATTGGTTCCAGAGCTAAAAAAGAGTAAACTATTTGGCTGGATTATCTTTAGGTAACTGTAAAGTTTCTTTATTGACTACATTTCCTAGAATCCTAAGTCCATCTTTTCATTTTTAATAGATTTTAAATATCTTTTTTTTTACATCTTATAGATTACCACCTCTCATAATGTACTTTCTTCATCTTCCCAGAGATCCATCCCTTATGTGGATTTTTAAAAGGGAAAACATGAGAAAAAATTTGGCAAAAACTCTAATGCATGAACAAATTTGATGCTAAATGTATCCATACCTCCCTATATCCTTCCACACATCTACACCTATGTTCTACACCCATGCAGCTGCCACCTCTGTAAAGAAACAGTGTTGAATGGGGAACACTTTCTCTTAAATCTTCACTGGAACCAAGCTTATTCTTTATAATTTTTTAACCTTCTTCTTCAATTTCTCTGTGATTGTTTGGTCCATCTTTAATACCAAATAACAGAGTGCCAAGTTTGGGGATGGGGGGTTTGGGGTTCAAATTTGGCTTCAGACACTTCCTAACTGTGCAACCCTGGCAGTCACTTAACACCACCAATGCCTATTCCTTTTTGCCCTTTGCCTTCGAACCAATGCACAGTATTAATTATTTTTTTTGAAACCCTTACCTTCCATCTTGGCGTCAATACTGTATATTGGCTCCAAGGCAGAAGAGTGGTAAGGGTAGGCAATGGGGTCAAGTGACTTGCCCAGGGTCACACAGCTGGGAAGTGTCTGAGGCCAGATTTGAACCCAGGACCTTCTGACTCTAGGCCTGGCTCTCAATCTACTGAGCTACCCAGCTGCCCCCCACAGTATTAATTTTAAGGTAGAAGGTAAAGAGTTGTTGTTGTTTTTCAGTTACATGTAGGAACAGTTTTCGACAATTTTTTCTGACATTTTAGAATTCATATTTTCTCCCTCCCTCCCTCTCCCTAGCCAGACAGTAAGTAGCCTGATATAGATTATATCTGTACTTTCAAGTAATATATATTTCCATATTGCTCATGTCATGATAAAAGACACATATCACTCATACAATAAAAATAAAATGGAAGATGACATGCTTTGATCTGTACTCAGACTCCCACAGATCCTTCTTTGGCCATGGATAGCATTTTCATCATGATTCCCTTGTGGTTATCTTGGATACTTGCTTTGCTCATAATGGTTTAATCCTTCACAGCTGATTATCAAATAATATTTCTGTTACTGTATTCATTGTACTCCTCGTTCTGCTTGGCAATGATTTAAAAAAAGAAACAGAAAAAGAAATGGAGTAAAGATTTTATAAGTGACTAGTAAATTAATTATGTGATGAAAATAAGGGAGCAAGGGACAACCCATGGATAGCCCAGATGTTCCACTACTGTTCTTCTTTTATGTCAGGAGCAAGTGAGGAAGGCCCTTAACATATTGGGTGGACCTCCTATAGTAAACTATGGTAGCACGTGGCCAAAATATGCACAGATTGAGAAGACACAGATGGAAAATGATCGATATGGTTGGAGGCAATAGCTATATCAATGGGATCATTTATTCATCTGAGTACATTTAGTCACCTCCTGCTGTTTTCAGTCATTTTGGTTGTTTCCAACTGTTCACGACCCCATCTGAGGTTTTCTTGGCAAAGATACTACAGTTGTTTGCCATTTCCTTCTCCAACTTTTTTTTTTTACCAATGGAGAAACTGAGGTAAACAGTGTTAAGTGACTTGTACAGGGTCATACACTGAATAAGCATCTAAAACTGGATTTGACTCCAGGTCTGGCGCTCTATTCTCTGCACCATCAATTTGTGTAAATATAGGCAAATATGGAAATAGAAAATGGATATTGCTATTAAAATGTTGTGTTCATCTCTTCCAGATGCAAACTGACTAACAATCTTACTCTGGCTTTGACGTCATTCTTGCATTTAGTTCATGTGTCTTTTCTCCAGAAGAGTATCTAAAAGTAGTAGGATGGGTAAGGGTAATTCCAGGTGTAACATGAGTGTAGTTCTTTAATGAACAAGAAATGTGGCTACTCTACCCTACTCAGAATTGCAGAACCTTGCAGTTGGAAGAGAGGCTATTTATTTTAGCCTTGACTGAAAGGAAGTAATCTCTATAGTGGAAAGAGCTGAGGTCAAATATCCCACCTCTGAGTGATCTTAAAGCATGTCACCTCCCTAAGCCTGTTTATCTGTAAAATAAGCAGGTTGAACTAGATGGCCTTCGAGGTCTCATCCAGCTCTTCATCTATGACCCTATTATCCTGGCAAATAGATTATCTAGTCTCTGCTGGAAAACTCAGAGTGAAGGAAAGTCATTACCTTCCAAGACAGTCTGTTATGCTTCAGACAAACTCTCTCTTGCAGAAAATGTTTCCTTATATTGAAAATATGCCAAAATATTGCCAAAAGCCTTTCAATTGTTTCATCCATCAAGAGTGATGGAATCACCACATTTACATGCAAACATTACAGTCTCTGAGATTTTTACAGAGTAAATAGAAATGGCTCCAGAGGAAGGAAGAAAATAAGCATTTATTAAGTACCTACTATGTGCCAGGCATTTGACAAACACCTTACAAATATTATCTCATTCAAACAATTTTGAGAAGTGGGTGTTATTAACCCTATTTTACAGCTGAAGAAACTGAGACACACAGAGGTTAAGTGACATGACCTGAACTCATTTCAAGTCCAGTGTTCTATCCACTGCTCCCACTAGGTTGTCTCTAAAGAAAAGAAGGATGGGAAAATTAGTTGGGTAGGATCAAGTATATAGAAAGGAGATCAGGTCTGGAGGCAATGTGGTTGCAAGGATATTAAGACACCAATCCACAAAATATTAGAAGGACTGGAAGATACTAAGGGCAAGGAGGAAGTCTCAAAATTTGTTTATCTCCCCAAAAAAGGTGGCAAAGAGAAGATCAATAATGCATATGCATGGACTTCTGGGTTAAGATGGCAGCAGAGTAAAAAGCAGCTGCTTAACCTCTCCTAACCCACACATATAGGATTCCTCAAGAGGACATAAAAATAAATCCAGACAAACGAAGGGACCCCACAACAGGGAGAAGCATTGAAGGTACATGAAATCAGGGCATTTCCATGCTATAAGGGGGTGAAATATCTCTCACTAAAATACGAGCTGAGCAACCCCCTCATACAACTACAAAACACTTTCCAAACAATTAAAACTAGATCTAAACAATTGGAAAAACATTGATTGCTCATGGGTAGGATGAGCTAACATAATAAAAATGGCCATTCTACCCAAATTAATTTACTGATTTAGTGCCATACCTATCAAACTACCAAATTTTTTTTTTGCCAAATTAGAAAAAACCATAACAAAGTTCATTTGGAAGAACAAAAGATCAAGAATATCAAGGGAAATAATGAAAAAAAAAAGGCCAAATGGATAAAGAACGACTAGTGCCTAGAATTCAACATGTATTCGAATGAACATTCTGCAGAACTTGTCGAATAGTGTGTATATCTAGGATAAACAATCCA
Organism: Gracilinanus agilis; assembly: GCF_016433145.1. Taxonomy (NCBI): domain Eukaryota; kingdom Metazoa; phylum Chordata; class Mammalia; order Didelphimorphia; family Didelphidae; genus Gracilinanus; species Gracilinanus agilis. The sequence goes on from NC_058130.1 coordinate 187,327,113, forward strand.
GGTGAACAATGAGCTGGTTGTAGAGTTGAAAAGGAATGAACTGGATTGCTTTCATAAATTATGAAGCACTTTTACTGACTCCAGGCTTTCCATGAGAGCAAAAAGCCATTTTTTTCAGGGTAAATATTTTACTGGTGTTACTTTATGGGAGCAAAACCTGGGTTGCCATCCAACAAGCTTCATACAGAGGTGGACAAAATGGTTATAATGAGTGTCATCAGACTGCAACATGTGCCTTGGAAATAATTTTTTAAATTTAATTAATTAATTTATTTAGAATATTTTTTTCATGGTTACATGATTCATGTTCTTTTCCTCCCCACTCCCCCAACCCTCACCATCCTTAGTGGACAAGCAATTCCTCAGTGAGAATTTTTTTAAAAAAGAACAGAAGTGAAGGATATCCTCATGGAATGACATGACGGAAAGGATGGGATGATCATGTGATTAGATTAAAGAATGACAAGTCTGTAATCAGAATTCTAAAATGTCCACTCATGATGTGGGCAGAAAGTAATGAAGGCCTCCAGTGCCTTTGGTATACCTCCTGTGGCCCACTTGCAGGAGGGTATAGATAAGACCCACATAGCATGGACAGGCAAAGATGGGTTGTGTACTTCCTCATAGACAGGAGTTCCTCAAGCATGACCTCAAGCAAGAATGACCTCAGATCCATTCAATTATTGAACCAAAATATACCAGTATTCAATTTTTACCCACTGTTTCTGGTTCTTCCCTGTGGGACACATTAAAATAATTCTAATACCTTTTACACATGATAATCCTTCAAATCCTTTAAGACAGTCATTATATGCCAATTAATTATCTCCTTCAAACTAAAAATTCCCAGTTTAATCAATAGTTTCTCATATGGCATGGTTCACAGTCCTTTCACTATCTTGAATATCTTTTAGTATTTTCTGTTGTAACAATAGTCTTAAAAAATTTAATACTTTGATCTGAAGACAATGATCCAGATGTGATTTAACTTCAGTAGAGAAAAGACCTCCCGGGTCCTAGACACCCCCTTCTATTAATACAGCCTCCTATAGCCTTGGTTTCTTTGGCTACCATGTCACATTTACTCACACTTCCTTTTAAGATTCTATTTCTTTGAATTGTGAGACCCTAGACTGGCACTGACGAAACTATGGCACAGTGCAGAGCCAACACTTGGAAAGCTGCCTCGTTCTCCCTCTTCTATGGGCCCAAGGACATTTTTTTGCATGCCTCGTCCCTCTGTCCAGCTACCCAAAGCAAGCACTTTCTACCTCAGCTCTCTCCAGTAATCTTTACACAGACAGCTTGAATTTGCCCTCTGGGCACTCGAACTGTGAAAAGGTTCACCAACCTTGTCATAGGCTGTCAGAGACAGAAGGGACTTTCAACACTATAAGATATGCATATCTTATAGTGTTGAGAGATATATATATATATATATACATATATATATATATATAGAGAGAGAGAGAGAGAGACAGACAGACAGACAGAGACAGAGACAGAGAGACAGAGAGAGACAGAGAGAGACAGAGACAGACAGACAGACACAAACAGAGAGACAGACAGACAGACAGACAGATAGACAGAGAGAGGGGGGGGCACATACACAGAGAGAGACAGAGGGACAGAGAGAGAGAGAGAGAGAGAGAGAGAGAGAGAGAGAGAGAGAGAGAAAGTTTACAACTTTATTAAAGAGAAGTGGAATAATAAGTCCCAGAAAGGGAAGTGATTTTCCTAAGGCCATATAGCTAATGAGTGGTAGAGTTGAGAGCTGTACCTAGTGAGGCTTTATCCTGACCAAAATACTGTGGAAAAGTCAAGATTTTTTTCATCTAGAACAGTGATTCCCAAAGTGGGCGCCACTGCCCCCTAGTGGGTGCTACAGCGATCCAGGGGAGGGGTGATGGCCACAGGTGCATCTGGGGGCGGTGATGGTATATGACAGGGGGCACTAAGTAATATTTTTTCTGGAAAGGGGGTGGTAGGCCAAAAAAGTTTGGGAACCACTGATCTAGATGAAGCAAATGAGGTCCACATTCTTGCCTCTATTCTATATATGCACATATTTACAGTGTATTTATATTGTATATATCCACCTGAAAAAAATAACAACTTTTAACTTTTTCACAGTATTTTGATCAGCACAAAACCTTACTGGTCTTCCTATAGTTCCATGTCTGATATTTGTCTTATTAGACTTGAATGATCTTTTAGGGTCCCAATTTTTGGAATTATGGTACCATAAGCTGTCAGAACTGGGAGGTGCCTTCAACACTATCTAGCCTAACAACTTTATTATATAGACATGGAAAAATAAGCCCCAGAAAGTCAAATTATTTGCCTAAAGCCATATAGCTAATCAGTGGTAGAGTTAAGACCTAACCCCAGGTTCTCTGAATCTCACTCCAATGCTCCTCCCAGTTTGCCAGACTTCATTTCTAGCATGACATATCCTATGTCATCTTCAAATAAGAAGAACCATCTGTGTCTAGTCTGATTTTCTTTTTGGGTACTCTGCTATATGGTAGCCTATCAAGGTACCAATAGTACTTGGTGATTTATATGATGTTTTTAGTATAAGTACATGGTCAATCCTTAAGAAATGACTGTAAATCAATGAATTCATTGGCAATTCGATACTACATCAAAAATAGTAACTGTTAACCCTATAGATTTTTTTAAAATATGGCTTATATCTCAGATCTTCTTATACATGCTCTTTTCTTAATAAATGTCATTTTTACAAGAAGGATTTGTGAAATGTTTTCTTTGATTCTACCACTCATGTTATCTTAGGAAGGTCATCTGCAGTACTTTATGATGAAAAGAATGACCTTCCTTGAAATCTTTAGGTGCTCGCATGACCAGAGGTAGAAAGAGAAATCTGTTTTCTTCCTTGCCCAACATCCAGGTTACTACTCATGTGCCTTTAAGTGAACATGTACGGTTGGTGCTTTGGGTAATGGAAATGAACAAAGCTTGGCCTCCAAAATGACAGCCACTTAACCCTCCATCAGTTCTCAGTCTTCTATCTTAATGACATATTTGATATGTATGAGAGTGAGGTACTTGCCATTCCTGTGTTATTTGTATCCATAATAAGAATAAATTTCAGACCTACATTTCAGTCTTAGACTGACATTCTCCTGCCTGTTAAAGGCAATGGATCATGACCTTCCAAAGCCCCGAGCAGCTACTTACTGTCCATTTTCCTTTCATCCATTTGGAACATCAAATCAAGCAAGTGTCGTTGGAAAGCTCAGAATCCGAATCTCAAAGTGACAGCCAGCTAATTCTGGCATTCCAAGAAAACTGGAAGGAAGTAGAAATTAATCATGTAGAGGATTTAAAAAAAATTCTGGTTTGCATTTCATGAGTGAAAAGTAAAGAATTTATTGAGAGTCCCTGTTTTAACTTTCTAATACCAAGCAAATCTTTTCTATCTACAAAGGATGCTTGGTCTTGCCTCCATGCAATGACTAAACAAGTAGGAATCATATAATGAAACCCACTGGACAGGAATATGGTACATTCTGTCCCTACCTCTAGAATATGATTCCTTTTTCCTTTTTTTTTAACCCTTAACTTCCATCTATTAAGTGTCAGTTCCAAGACAGAAGAACAGTAAGAGCTAGACAATTACGGTTAAGTGACTTAAACAGGGTCACATAGATAGGAAGTATCTGAGGTCAAATTTGAATCCAGGTCCTCTTGACTCCAGGAGCTCTATTTACTGACCCACCTATCTGCTCCTGGTCTTTCTTTGGATCATTAAACCCGTTAGGATTTTTGTGAAGTTGATGGACTCATTTTCAGAGTAATTTTATTTATTTACTCATTTATTTTAAACCATTACCTACCATCTTGTAATCAATACCGTGTTTTGGTTTCAAGGCAGAAGAGCAGTAAGGCTAGGTAATGGGGGTTTATTGACATGCCCAGTGGTCACACAGTTAGGAAGTGTCTGAGGACATATTTGAACCTAGGAGCTCCCATTTTTGGGCCTGGCTCTCAATCCATTGAGTCCTCAGAGTAATTTTAAATACATAAAATCATAGATTTCTAAAGAAAAATCAATTATATTAAAATGAAGTCATTTTCCTCTTAAAACAAGTTCATGGATGCTAGGTTAAGAATTAGTGATTGAGAAACTCACCACCTATTAATTAAAAATAACTCCTTTTCCCTTTGCCTTCAAATATTCGTGGGTTTTCTTCTGCCCTGAAAAATAAGGACTAAAATAAAATAAAATAAAATAAAAAACAGCCCCAAACATTATTTGACTCTGTATCCCTCTCTAATTGCCATTACCTTTCTGTCCTTTGCTTCTCTGTCAAACTTTTTAAATGACAGTTCTCCATTTGCTGATTCTTCTCCTTCAGCTCTGACTCCCTCCATTCAATGGGAATCGGAATTGGCTTCTAAGGCTAGAATTCTTTTGAAAATGCTCTCTCCTTGAAACATCCTCTTTCTGGCTAATCCCAGTGACTTTTCCTAGTCTCCTTGGTCCTTTGCAGCCTGCCACCATCCTCAGGCTGTGCTAGGCAAAAATCTGCTTCATTTTGCTGGAAGCCAAGACTCCCCTACACCATTTCCTTTTCCCACTACCTGTTGTCTGCAATGGGGCCATCATCCCTTTCCCAGCAAAGCCTCCAAATCAGCTTCAGGAAGCCTGGGTTCTGGTGGGTGAACTTTTGCCTACTCTTGTCCCAAAATATCCTTCAGCATCATTCCCTGGACATTTCCACATCAAGTGACATCCAGTTTTCCCTGAACCATTTATGGACTGTCTTTTCCTATTAAGACATAAGCTCTTTGGGGTCTGTAGCCCCCAGTAAAATCACAGCCATAACTTAGAAACAGCTAGACACGTAGCAGAGGCATCACATGAGGCCCCCAAACCCCTCCTTTCTACCCCCTCCCTGCCGTACTTTGTAGAAATTTTATGTTCTTCCAAGAAATTACTGATGCAGGAATTCTGTGAGAAGCTTGGCTAGATAGTTACATATTTACCTGTGATTTATGATTCTATAGAAAACTCTGTCTAAGCTTCGATGAGGTAAAGTAAGTCATTGTACTGACTGTAAATCATTACCAATCATTGTCCCTGTAAAAAGCTTCACCTAATCCCTTAGCCTACATCATTCTCTATAAGTACCTTCATGAAATTGTGTAAGTAGAATCTTGAACCCCTGGACTTCATCTCCCAGAATCCCTTTCCTTACATGTTTACATTATATAGATAAAACTTTCTGTAACTCCACCCTCTCTGTTGCTTTTCTACTGTGGCAGTCCTGGTAAACTCCTCTTTTTGCTCAGGCTATACTTTTGTCTTTTTACTTTCCTCTGCTTCGAATGATTATTAATAAATCTTACAAAAAATAATACTTGGAGTATTGGATATTAATTTTTAATCTTACAAAATCAATACACTTTGTCATTGATCAGCAAGAGACCTTGAGTCTTTCTGTAAGTCTGTTTGTGACCCTCTGGTTCCCAACCTCATTCCTCTTATCCCATATAATCTGTCAAGCTGGAATCTACAGAGGTCAGGAATTATTTTTCTTCTTTATATTTGGAAGATTAGAATATGTGTACATGTAAGCTAGGGAAATTATTCCAGAGTGTTTTAAAGAAGCGATAACTCACTTCCAGCTAACTAGATTAGGAAAACTGTCATGGAAGACATGCTGTCTTTTTAGGGGATTTCCAGACTGAGCGGGATTTAGCTTATAGATGACCCAACCCCTTCATTTTTTTTAACTATGAAGGAACTTTGGCCCAGAAAAAGTTAAATTACTTACTTACACAAAGTCGCACAGGTAGTAAGCATCAGAAATAAGATTTGAAGTCAAGTCTTCTGACTCAAGTGGTCTTTATATGAAATAAGAGGATTTAATAATATTACTATTCATCTAGCTATGGAGGCTCTGAGGTTCTTCTATCTCCCATGCCCCACATATCCAGTAGCTCACAAAGTCATTGATTTTTCCTTTACAATGCCTCTTGCTCCTCATCTATCCATTTCTATTCTTATTGCTATCTATCTATTCCAGCCCCTCACTGGCCCATTTGTGGGCTACTATACTAGTTTGTAATTTCTTTTCCTGTCATGGAGCCTCTTATATTGGAGGTATTTAATAAAAGCTGTTGGGTTGAGTGAACAGGTAAGTGGCACATTAGATAGATTGCCAGACCTAGAGTCAAGAAGACTCATCTTTCTGAGTTCAAATCTACCTTCAGATACTTACTAGCTGTTTGATCATGGTCAAGTCACTTGACCCTGTTTGCCTCAGTTTTCTCATCTATAAAATGAGCTGGAGAAGGAGATGGCAAATCATTCCATTATCTTTGCCAAGAAAACTCCAAACGAGACACAACTGAAAAACAACTCAACAGTAAAAACTGGATTGACTTGAGTTGCAGATCTTTATGTTCTAGAAGTTTGAAACTCAATAAATACATAAAATAATAGATCGGCCAATCACAGACCAAATAATGTAAATAGTTACCACAAATATTTAAATTATACAAAATATTCTTTATCCACAGTGTCTTTGGAGTTTGAGAATTTGGGTTCAGTTCTCTCCATTTTTTATTATTATCTGTGTGATGTCTTGGAAATGTCACAACTTCTCTGGACTTAAGTTTCCTCATCTGTAAAATGAAGGGTTTGAAGTAGAGGCCACTTTACCTCTGAAGTCACCTCAAGTTCCAAATTCAGTGTTTTATGATCTTGAGACCCAAGATCTTAACTAATACTTAATTTAAAGAGTAACAGTCTTCAGTCTTCAATATGGTTGTTTAATGTTTCATTGCATTTTGATTTGAGAATCTTGAGTTTTGAGAAAAGTTCAAATTCACATTAAATCCAATCATTCCATATTTTTTCCTGATTAATGATGAATTTCAAATCAAGTGAAGCAAGTACTTAATTATTGAACTACAAATATCTGTCTCTAAATAATAATTAATGCTAATAACCAAATTTGCTATAATTTCAGGCCAATTAATTTTTTAAATTTCATGTTAATTCATTTCCCTCCTACTCATCTGTTTTATTCTAGCTTCAGTGTCTTAGAACATGTTCAATTTGTGTTTATTAATCTTGTTAGGGTAGCTAGGATATTCCGGAAATTAGTTCAGTAAGCCTTAATAAGGCCTAAGACTACAAAAACTTCCATTCCCTCAGAGAATTTAATACGACATTAATGAGATGGTTTCTAGCTTCAAGATCCTTAAGAGGGAATGACTCAGACCTTTGTTGAGATATTTCATCTCCCATCTCATTGTCTTTGCCCCTTCCAGGTGAGTCACTAAGAATGGAAGGAAAAATATAAGATTCCATTCAGGTACCTTGGAGAGAGTCAAAGGAGGGATAAATAAGAAATAGAATGAGTCAGAAAGAGTTGGAGAAGAGAAAAACAAAGAACCAGTTCACAAGATCACAATTTTAGAGCTGTAGGGAAGCTTAGAGACCATCTAAAGGAAGCTAAGAGACCATGCACTCCCCCATTCTCATTTTACAGGTCAAGGAACTGAGGAACAGAGAGATTAAGTAATCTGCCTAGAGTCACATAGCTAAGATTTAAATCTAAATCTTTCTGACTTCAAGTCTAGTACCCTATGTTCTACCCCATACTATCTACAAGGTAAGAGCCTACAAATCTAGAGAAAATTCTGAAGCATGAGAATCATAGTATCTATTCTAGGTCTAGTTAACTAACATACTAACTTAGCGATTATTCAAACTGGTGGAAAATGGAAAACCAACTAAATGAATTTAACATTTGCTAAATGAATATTATCTATAAGGTACCATTCTAGGTGCTAGTTGGAGGAATTTGTCGCAAATTCAGGGGGATATTATATACTCTGGGCAAACCTTTAGCAAATTGTGTGGTTGTAAAGATCTGATCAGCTATAGAACGTCACTTGTGAAGATTTGCAAACTTGACTTCTTTTTTCATAACTTCATCAAAGATATTCTTGAAATAAGTATATTCTCCTAAGAGAATTCCATGTCTATAACATGGGAATAGGGATCTAAAGGTTGTTTATTTTTAAATTTTTCTCAATCCTTGGGGTTTTTTAGTAGTAGAAAGTGTTCTAATATTTGGAATCCTTTTAGCTTTTTTTGAAATTTGATATTTCAATATCCCACAAATTGTGTTTTCCTTGGCACAGATGGACCCACACTGTGTATATACTTGGTCTAATCTAGGAATTTCCTCTGTAATATTTCTATTTGTCCATGAAACATGTCAGGAAAACAAGCATTTCTTAAGCACCTACTATGTATTAAACATTTTACAGATATCTCATTGAATCCTTATAACAACCCTGAGAAATACATGTGATTGTAATTATCCATTTTACAATTGAGGAAACAAAGTAGACAGAGGTTAAGTGACCTGTTTAAGATCATACATTTAGTGAGTGTCTGAAGCCAGATGTGCTAGGGATGATCTGGCATAACTGGGCTCTCATTAAACTTTCTATATTAAAAAAAATTCTTCATACTGTTTAATGACATGGTGGTGCTCCATATTTCCATACTGTCCCTCTCTGTAAAATTTATTCCTAAAGTAGTAATGCTTTAGGCTGCTATATTTCTGCTTGGCGAGACCAGAAGTTTGGAGGTAAAGGTAGTTTCTAGGCTCTTTTGACTTTCTTATGATATTTCCTATATACTATGTATAAATATATATTTCTTTTTATATAAGGCGTATCATATATGTATATAACCCTTACCCTCCATCTTAGAATCAATACTGGGTATTGGTTCTAAGGCAGAAAAGTGATAAGGGCGAGGCAATGGGGGTTAAGTGACTTGCCCAGGATCACATAGCTAGGAAGTGTCTGAGGCCAGATTTGAACCCAGGACCTCTCATCTCTGGGCCTGACTCTCAATCCACTGAGCTACCCAGCTGCCTCCATTGTATCTTATATTTTGACTTTCGTATTATGTATATTAAACTTCTTTAGGAAAGTTGATAGTCTTCAGCAAAGTTAATGGTTTTATTCATTTCCATTTTTGTCGTCAATTTTATTCTTTCTTTCCTGTCTGTCTCCCTTTTTTCTTTTTTAACTGAATCTGTGATTTTAAATTATAGAGAATCTCGATGGAAGAAACTCTTCCATAGGATTAATATCTAACAGAGTCTTCACCCCTTTCCCTTTTCAGAAGTTAGGCAAATTTTTTCCCTAAATGGCAAAGATTTTGTCCTAGGAATGATTGCCCAGGAGGCTAAGTTTCAAACCAGGATTCCATAGACTCAGCTTCCTGGTAGCTTCCAGCAGTATTAACATGGCTTCCTAATGGCTTAAAGGCATAAAAAGTCCCATCAACATAAAATTAGGATCCTTAGTTCCCAATTAGTTCTGGAGTCAAGAAGACCTGAGTTAAAATCAGGCCTTAGACACTTGCTAGCTGAACGACCCTGGGCAAGTCACTTAATTTAACCTTATTTGCCTCAGTTTCCCTATCTGCAAAATGAGCTGAATAACTAGGATCTTTGCCAAGAAAACCCAAAATGGGATTATGAAGAGTCAGACATGATTGAAAATGACTGAATAACAATCACCATACCCTGATCTACTCACTAGACCCGTTTTAATATGGAAGTGAGGTAGTTAAGTATATCTAAATTGTGTTGTACTCTTTTGGGGCAACTAGATGGTACAGCGATTACAATGTTAAACCTTGAGTCAAAAAGTCTTTAATTTAACTTTGTCATTTGTAATTTGACAAAGTACTTACTTAGTAGTTGTGTGACCCTGGACAAATCATTTAACCTCTCTCAGCCTCAGTTTCCTCATCTGAAAATGGGGATAATAATACCTCCCTTCTAAAGATGTCGTGGGGACTGAATGAGAGGATATTTATAAAGAGCTTTGTAAACCTTAAAGCTATTGTGGATTACCCTTCCTACATTATGGCTAAGTAAACATTTTGTGAACTAGAAAAGGTATGCGTGTCTCATTTTGTTCCAGGAGCAAGCCTACAGTAACAGGGGATTAGCCCGAGTCAGGCCTGATGGTCATACTCTACCAAAACAAATGGACCCCTGCTCTGTACCACATAACATATAGTCTTAGAGTTACAAAAGTTAATGACTTGCTCAGGGTCTCACAGTCGGTATAAATTAGTATCAGGACTTGAACCCAGGATCCCAATCTCAGTGTCACCCTCAACTTCTCTTTTGCCTCTTTTTGTATCTCTAGCTCTTAGAACAGTGCCTGATGCATAGTAGGTACTTAATAAGTGTTTCATGAATGAATTCTCTCTTATTCCACAGATCTAATCCAAGTTTCTGCCTTCATGCCATCTCTCTCATAAGTCCCCTTCTTCCCACAGGAAGTCATGATCCTACTTGAAGCCTTCCTTTCCCATTTTTGCTAAAAAAGCCTTTTATCTTGTTTTCTTGTCTCAAGTCCTCACTCATCCCTACTTTAATCCACCCTCCACTTGGCTGCCCAAATGATTTTTCTAAAGTAGAAGCCTGTCTATGTCAAACCCTTGTTCAAAGAGCTTTGTGGATGCCTCTTATCTTCAGGATCAAATGGTTGTTAAAGCTCTTCATAACTTGGTCACTTCCTCTCTTTCCAATCTTCTTACATTTTATAGTTCTCGCCCCTAACCCAGAAAAAACCATATGGTCCACCAATACTGACCTATTTGCAAGCCATTGTATCCACCATCTTTGTCTCTTTCATCTGGGACACTCAGAGCTAATGTTCTGGGTTCTACTGTGCCTCCCCACCCTCTGATCCCTAACCCCTTGCCTCTTAGGCACCACAAGACACAGCTCTCCTGTGGTCTTCCATTTACTCTGTACATAGCCTCTCTACATCCATTGTCTCTCTATTAGAAAGTAAACTCCTTGAGGGCAGGGACCATGTTTGCTCTTCTTGTATTCTCAGAGATGAAACGTGGCTGACACACAGTGTTTGTTTTTCTTCCTTGTTTTCCTAAGAGAACGAATGACATCAGCAGAGGATAACTTGGAAATGAATTGAATTTAGGCGAGGCAGAGTTGCACAACAGCAAGTCTCACTCTCTCCTCCAGAATCATCCAAGTCCAATGGCAAGGCAAAAGTGAGGAGATGCCCCAGGACACAGTGGATGACCTTGGCATCTTTCATGTTTGGTCAAACTCTACTTTAGCCTCTTTCGTGGCTGTTGGAACAAATGGTTCCCATTCTGCCAAGGGAAGTCTTTCCATGTTTGGGATCTACGTCCCCCCAACTCAGTGACAGGTTTGGGGAGTCAGCCTGGTTTATCCCTTCTGCTGAGCTGGTTTTATTGAGGTGAAGCCCTTGAGCATACTGGAGCTTCTCCAAGTCACACTGTGTGAAAGGTAGACACCGAAGGTGGATGAAGAGCCCTGAGTAGGGCTCAGCCAGTCCTCGCACCAATAGTGACAATGATACACCTTCCAACACAGAGTGATCAATTAATAAAAAGTTTGTTGACTGACTTCCTGTCTGAAAGACCAGTTCTCTATCTTCTCTATCTTTCATATATACATATATATGCATATTTATCTTCTATATATTCTCTATATATATCTTCTATATCTTCTATATATATTCTATATCTATATATATATATATATATGTCAGTGCATCTCATTGACAATAGCTTATTTAAATGAATTATGTTGAAGCTCTTTTAATTAAATGACCTATTCTCTCCTATATACCCTCCTTGATGAAGTTGATTGCTTCAGCAAAATTGACTATAAAGTATATATTTATAACACATATCTGAGCCTCTTATTGCCTTCTGTGAAATTACTACCACCTTACAAATTAGGTTAGTATGTAAGTATAACACTCAAAAGACTGCTTGTTCTTTCTTGAGTAATTTACCTGGGACCTGGTTAGTAGTATTAATAGCCAGGTTTCCTAGTTATTATTAACCAGAAATGGAAATTAGTTCATTCTCCCAATCACTGAATTATTTATTTTTAGAAAATAGCAAAGCATAACAGCATTAAGAACGTGATATACAATGACACATGTAAAACCCAGTGGCATTTCACATTGGCTAGGGGAGGAGGGTGGGAGGAGAAGAGGGGAAGAACATGAATCATGGAACCATGAAAAAATGTTCTTAATCAATAATTTTTTAAAAAGAACATGCTATAGTGTGGGAAAGTGGGGGAAAGCCCTTGTTTGAGACATAGAGGTCAGGAATTGTGGCTTTTCTACTTCTTTCTGGGGATAAAAAGTAATTTAGCTGAGTAGTTTAACTCTGAACCCTAGTTCCTCATTTGTAAAATGAAAGGTTTGGATTGGATAGACCCCCAAGATAACCTGACACTCTAAATCTATTCCCCTCAATTTATACTTAAACTTTTAGGTTGCTTCTCTTCAGGAATGACTATTCTTAGGTTTTAGGGGTTATCTTGTGGTTATTTCTGATACTATAGCTCTTGAGTCCCCACCAGTATGCTTTCTAGTAGACACAAATGACTTTTAGCAAAGATATTTATTAAGATGTCAGCAAAAACACTGACTATAAAACATTCGTCATAATAAACATGGGCTGCATCTCTGCACTGATGCACATGGTTTCATTGGGAAAATGGGCACAAACTTAGAGTACAATGGCAATAAGTTAGACAAGGGAAAATGTACATCCAAGATAACTCATAGCTCCCACATTTCAGGGCCTTAACAGTCCTTTGCTCCCCCATAGATGCAAGGTCTTTGTTAGGCGAGTAACTCAGCTGAGCTCCTCTCTGAAGTTCTGCCTTTTGATTGTCAAGGCTGGCTCTCTGCTATCTCCTTTTGATTGCTAGGGCTCCCTCTTTTAAAACATGAGTAACCAGCTCTGCTTTCATGTCTGTCTGACTCTCCAGCTGTTAGATGCAATGTTTACTTAGGGATTAAGTAGTTCTGTTGTTAGGTGTCATGGCTGGAGAAGGGGTAGGAAAGAGAAATCCCTTCCTTCTTCCCTGCCCTCCACTGCTCACATCCCCTTTCCCATGCTCAGACTTCCTTTCCATTTAGACTGCATTCACCTAAATTTCTGAACTGTCTTACAGGGTTTAGATACTTAATTAACCCAGGGGTCCTCGTGTTTAGCCCAGTCAATCATAGCCTATTCTGCTTCACTCTGAGAAGAACATTCACTTTTTGGAAAGGGATCATTAGTTGTTAATTACTCGTTAACACAGTAACACTTCATTATCTCTGTTACCTTTTTTTTGGTTTTCTATGACTATATCAACTTTGGGAAGAAGCAGCAAATTCTCTCTTTTTTAGAAAGATACATTTAAAAGGTTTGATTTCATCCCTTTCTCACTGGTATTTAAATGAGAAATACTGTTTAATCCACCTTTAATTCTGAGTTCTCCTTCCTCTAAGCTTGAGAACTTTTCCCTCAAATCCTAAATTCTTATGAAAACACTTCTTGGAAGAGGTTGTACATTGGTTTGGGGACTTCAGGCCAATTTGGCATTCATAATCTTCAGGTTGACTTCCTTTTTTGTTGTCACCATCAATAGAATATTTTCCTTCTTGGATTGCTCTCTAGGCCTTTGGCCAAAAGAACTAAAATTCTGCCTTGATCCTGCTTGAGTGTTAGGGAGAACAATTTTCTCTGGCTCCTTTGCTATCTCTTACTCTTTCATTCAAATGGCATAACAGAAAACAGGGATTTATAAACACTTTGATGTATCTCCAGTCAGCCAAAAGAAAACCGTATGCATTTTTTTAAAAAAATCTTGTGATTTTGCTCCACTTAAGTCCCTTTTGAAAGGGGAAAATCTTTCTACTCAATAGTAGTCTGAATTTTACTGGTTTTATTAGCAATTTTATGCAAATTTCCCCTTAGGAATCCATTTGGTTTTACTGTTGCTACTCCCCCTGCCCCCCAAAAAGAAACTCAACAATTGTTTTCTTAAAGAATCACAGAATTTCAAAGTTAAAATTGATATTAGAGGCAATTTTGTCAAACCTATACCCCCAAAAAGAAAAGCAGAATGGTATAGTGGAGAGAGTCTGGGCCCTGAAGTCACAGGACTTGAATTCAAATCCTGCCTCTGGTTCTTACTGTCTGGGTGATGATGAGCAAGGTCATTTAACCTTGGGTTTCATTTTTCACTTCTGTAAAATAAGATTTGGGACTGAGTTCTCTAGAAGGTCTATAGCCTATTATCCTGACCTAAGGAAAAGTTTACTGAGCCTCTGGTTAAAGACCTCCACTGAGGAACTCACTACCCACCTACGACCCCTACCTCCAAGGCAATCCTGTAGAAGATGGGATTTTAGCTATCCATTTTTGTAAAATTTCAATTCTTTTGAAGTTGGTTTTTTTCTGACATTTGTCTAAATTTCTCTCTTGGAAATTTCTACTCTTACAGACTCCCCTCATTCTGAATCTTCTTCTACCTTATATTTCAGCTTCCCTCCACATTCCTAGATCCATTGACACTGGCCTCCTTGCTAGTTCTGGAACAAGACACTCCATGTCTTGGCTCAGGCATTTTTCTGACTGCCCTCAGGGTTGGAATGTTCTCTCTTCTTCTGCCTCCTGACTCCCTTGGATTCCTTCAAGTCCAATCTAAAATCTCATCTTCTATAGGGAGCCTTTCCCAGTTTTTCTTGATTCTAGTGCCTTCTGTCTATCAATTATTTCCTTTTAGCCATGGTTATAGCTTATATGCTTGCTTCTTCTATTAGACTGTGAGCTTCTCAAAAGAAGGCACTATATTTTGCCTTTATTTATATTTCTAGAATTTAAGGTCAATCAGCTAAAAGGAAACTATATATAGTAGACTTTTAATATATAGCAGACACTTAATAAATGCTTATTGACTGTCTGACACTTTACTTTCCAGAACTGAACATATCAAACATATTCCTTATTCCAAATGATAACCTTTAAAGTGCGGGATGGTAGCTATCATATTTCCTCTGAACTAATGTCTCCACAATAAGAAAAAAATACTTATAAGCAAAAAAAATAAAAATAAAAAGGATTTTTTAAAACAAACACAAAAAGTTTGTTTCCAATTCCAGTTCTACTGTGATGCCTTATCTTACGCGAAGATATCTTTGGATTCTGGAAGGTTTGTTGGTTTCATAAAAATTGGAGTAGGGGGAGCAGCTAGGTGGCTCAGTGAGTTGACAGCCAGGTCCAAAGACAGGAAATCCTGGGTTCAAATGTGATCTCAAAAGCTTCCTAGCTGTATGACCCTGGGCAAGTCTGACTCTCATTGCCCAGCCCTTATACTACAGACTATTGATTCTAAGACTAAAGGTAAGGGTTAAAAAAATGCGACACAAGTCACTTGACCCCCATTGCCTACCCTTTCTACTCTTCTGCCTTAGAGCCATTATTGACTCCAAGATGGAAGGTAAGGATTCAAAAAAATAAATTAAAAAAATGGGACAGATCCTACCAAGTTAGAGAGGTTTCCACTATGGACATGGGGACATGGTGGACAAACCTCTGTAGATAACTTCCATAAGTGCCTGGGTTTACAAAAACTCATCAGCAGACAAGTGACCACAAGTTGATGAGTTTTCATTATTATTTTTTTCACCACAGTAACTCTTAAAGATTTTTTATTAAACAGTTTGAGGCAGTTGCCATCTATAGGACTAGGGACAGTAGTATTAACATAGGTAATGTTTTCATTACAGCTTCTAGAGAATATTCAGAGGAGAGTAATTAGGATGGTGATTAGGCCTTGAGTTCTGAGAGTTCTTTTTTTTTTAAACTCTTAACTTCTGTGTATTGGCTTCTAGGTGGAAGAGTGGTAAGGGTGGGCCATGGGGGTCAAGTGACTTGCCCAGGGTCACACAGCTAGGAAGTGTCTGAGGTCAGATTTGAACCCAGGACCTCCCATCTCTAGGCCTGACTCTCAATCCACTGAGCTACCCAGCTGCCCAGTTTTGAGAGTTCTAATGACATATGAGCATATTTGAAAGAATTGAAAAGGTTTAGTCTGGAGAAAAAAACTGGGGAGGAGGGGATATGATAACTATCTTCAATATTTGAAAGGCTCAAATGTAGGGAAAGGGTTAGAGTTATTTTTTTTTATCCCAGAGGGCAAAGTGAAAAGCTGTTTGAGGAAATTACAGAGGTAATTTTGGCTTGATTTCAGGAAAAAACCCAACATCTTTCTAACAAGTAGAGCTGTCTAAAAGAGAAATGGGTTGTTTTGAGAAGGGATGGATTCCCCTTCTTTGAGGGTTTGAGCAAAGGCTGGTTAACCATTTTGGAGATATGTTCTAGTGTGGATTCCTTTCATATATGTTATGGAATAGATGGTCATTGAGGTCCTTTCCAATTCTCAAATTCTTTGATCCTATGATTCTGTTATCAAATCAGATCTTATTGTTATTCATCCTTCATTTTGAAGAGGACCAATGACATTAAAGGGGGATGTTTTAACTCTCAAGTGAACTGTCAGCCTCATTCTCTCTTTTAGAGTCACTGAAGTCCAGTGGCAAGACAAAAGTCAGGATGGCTGGCAATGGCCTAGAGTGTAGTCAATGAGTGTGGTGTCTTTGATGTGTCTCTCCAAGTTCTAAGCACTCCACAGTGCCTGCTTTAGACACCTTCATGGTCATTGGAACAAATTGTCCTCAACTTAGTTTAACCTATCTGCCAAGATGATAATTTTTTTTTTTACTTTTACCTTCTGTCTTAGAATAGATACAAAATAAAGGTTCCAAGACAGAAGAGTGGTGAGGGCTAGATAATTAGGGTTAAGTGACTTGCCCAGAGTCACATAGCTAAGAAATGTCTGAGGGCACATTTGAACCCAGATTTCCTGCTTCCAGGCCTGCTTCTCTATCCAGTGACTCCATAAACCATATCAAATGGTAAGTGCTTAATAAATGATTTTTGACTGGCTTTTTAAAAAACTTCTCCAATAGAGACTTCCTCCACCAGTAGAGACTGGAACCTGTTGTAAGGAAGACTTATGTTTGAACAGTTTCCTAGGTCATTGAGAACTAGAGTGACTTGCAACCAGTATGTTTCAAAGGTGGAATTTAAACCTTTATGACTTTGAGTCCTGCTCTCTAACCCTTAACACACTCCCTCTTTTGACTCATAACTAGTAGATGCTTAATGAATTCTTCTTGGATTAAATTAGTTTGTAATTACCCAAAGAGAATATGATCATTTAGCATCTTCCAGGGGCTGATATGACATTAGCAAAATTGGTTGAAGTCATTACGATCACTAGGAAGTTTGTCTTTGGCCAAGATTTGACATAAAGGAATGCAGAACATGAGACAAGTAGTTCAAGTGAAAAATCTGGTCACCAGAGCCAAGTTGATATTTCCTAGATCCATGATGGTGAATCTAGGGCACGCATGCCAAAAAGGGCACCTAGAGCCCTCTCTGTGGGCATGCCTGCAGTCACTTGCCAGAGTTCATTACTAGAAAGCCAGAGGGACTCGGGACAGAACCATTCCCCTCCTGACTCCAAGTGCCTGAGGACATTCCTCACTTTACCCACCCCTCTGCCCAGCAGCCCAATGGCAGCACTTCCTCCCTCCCCTGTCTGGTGTAAGGGAAGGGGTCTGGGGGGTGAGGTGGGGGCGCATGGTGTGGCATGGCACTTGGTCTCTACAAGGAGGGATAGGCAAGGCACTCGGTCGGAGGGAGCAGAACTTGGCACTCCATCTCTAAAAAATTTGCCATCACTGCCCTAGATCATTTTGAATCAAGGGACTCTTTCTTATGGGAAGTGTAGCCATTCTCACAGCTGATCTATATGGCTCTAAAGGAAGGCTCCCTTTCCCTCCCCAAATTCCTTTTCCAATCTCCAGTTTACAACTTGCCAGGATTGGAGGTTAGGGAGCAGATCCTCACAGTTCACTGTTATCACATTTATGGGTGGAATGAGGATCTGGACTGCCAGAAATGATTCACTCACACATTACTGAGAGTTGGCTACTGATCTAATGATGAAAAGTCATCAGTTCTGAGAGCCTGAGAAATTCCATTTCTTTTAATCTACTTCTCAGTAGAATATCATCTCAAAGATCTGGACACTAATCGTGGGAACTCACAAGAAAACTACAAAGCTTTCATAGTTGTTGGAAGCTTCCAGAATAAAACTAAAAGAGACTATAAAAGTAGGAAATGGAGAGCAGAAAAGACAACTTAATGACTTTCCTCTTTCAAAATTCTATTCTTTTATAATTTTGAGATTAATACAAAGACAGAATAAGGATTGCATCCATAGATGCTTTTATCCAAGCACAATATATACCATATAGCAAGTGCTTAATAAATGTTTATTTATTCATTCATTCTTCTAGATTTTTCTACAGATATACATTTATGGGAATTCTATTCCTTCCTCTGTTCATTTGTACTATCCTAAGCTCTAATAGGGGGGGAAAGTCCTTTTCAATTAGAAAATTTGCTCTGAAGACATTTGATCTTATAAATTTGAGCATGATTTTTAACAACTTGTTTTTTAAAAAATAGTCTCTGAGTTCCTTCTCCCTCATATCAGATGTGAGTTTCATTTCTGTCTTTCTATTCCCAAGTCTCCCTGAATCCTACCACTATTTGGTGGCTATGCCACTGTAATTATACCCAAATTCCTGTCAGGAGACAAAATGAGAGAAAGAGGGTGATGACAGAGCAAGGAACTCACTGGATTATGGATTTATGATGATACCGGAAAGCACTTACTATGCATATATGGTGTTACTACAGAATTCCTATGAAATTGGGAATTTATCCATCTCAATACTGATATTGCTCCACAAATGTCTCCTTATATCATTCCCTTCTCTTGCATTCTTCTCTCTGGTACCTTCTAGTTTTTTCCCCCAGCCCATATCTAATAGGGTTCATTTACAGTAATGGAAGTGCTTGCTTCCTCTTTGGAGCTATGTCTATATTTATGGTCGTCCTGGCCCCCTTCTTACCTCATTACCTGCTCCTCTGTGTCTTTCAAGAAAAGAATGCTGCAGTAGCCCTTTTCAGTGATCCTCTGACAGCTTGTTATCTATGCCTTGGGAGGAAGGAAGCCACTTTTGGGTTCGGTTGACCTGATTTTCAACTTTTCCCTTCTGCATTCCAGACTCCCACTCACATCAAAAGGGTTCTGAAATTGGTGGATGTTTTGAAAACTTAAGGAGGTTAGGACAGTGTCAAGTTGGGGTCCAAGACTGTGTCTGACAACTGACTTCTGGCCCCAGAGGCAGAGTTATGGTCAGCAGTGAGCCAAGGCAAAGGCAGAAGCCTCTTGGAGTGGGAAGATTCTGCTGCAAAGAGTGGAAGGAGCCTTCCAACCACCTAAGACTCAGTGGTCCCAAGGTGGTCTGGAGCCAAGGGTGCTGTGTTCAAGATTTAGGCATGTAGTCTAATCTCTAAGATACTTCCTTCAGTCTCTAATTCTGATTCCAAGGTGGTGATCCCATGTATAGAAGACAATCAGGCTTTTGTGGATTTCCTGGAGTCAGGGAAGACTACAGTAGGAATCCTGCCTCATATTAGCTGTGTGACCCTAGGGAAGATACTTAACCTCTCTTAGACTCAGTGCCCTCATCTGTGGAATGGAGATAAGAGTGTTTATCTTACAGGGCTGTGAGGATCAAGTGAGAAAATGTATGTAAAATACTTCCCAAACTTTAAAGACTTCTAAAAATATCAGCTACCTCATCCTTCCTCTTTCCCTCCCAAGTGACCCAATAAAGTTGTACCCGAGGATCAAAGATATTGAGACAGAAGGAACCTCAAAAGCCATCTCCAAGCCAATCACTTTATGTCTGAGGGACTGAGACCCTGGGAAGTCAGTCAGTCCATTACCATTTACTGAGCACTACTATGTGCCAGGAACTCGGTTAAGCATTGGGGGTACAAAGAAGAGCAAAAGACAGTTCCTGTCCTCAAAAAGATTACAATCTAATGGGGGGCAACATGTAAACAAATATATACAAACAGGTTATATACAGGGTAAATTAGAAATAATCAACGGAGGATAGTCATTTGGATTAAGAGGCTTCAGGAAAGGCTTCCTGTAGAAGGGACAATTTTAGCCTGAAACCTGAAGGAAAGCAGGGAAGCCAGAAGGCAGAGAAGAGAAGGGAGAATATTCTAGGCATGTCCAGAATCAGGAAATAGTGAGGAAGAGCAAGGAGGCCAGTGTCACAGGATCAAAGAGTACCCAGAGAGAAGTCAAGTGTAAAAAGATTGGAAAGGTAGGAGGGTGCTGTATGGTAAAGGATTTTGAATGTCAGATGAGAGAGGAGACATAGGAGCAAATGGCTTGCTGTAAAAGATATATCAAAGTTATTAACTGGAGAAAAATAAACAAAAAAATAATAAAGTACCCATTCCCGTTCCTCAAAAATAAAATTAAAAATCCTTCAAGAAATCACCAGTAATTCTACTCAGCTACGTATGAGCCCAAACCTTCTCAGGATTGTTGTGCTGCTATTAGGCTAAAAAGTAGAAAGTAAGTAAACACAATGTCTGGGCAATGATGTGATGCAATAATATTCAGGACAACCTGCAAGGAAGTATAAAGCTCTTGGGCCTATTTTGTTGCTTGGGATGACCTTCCAAGAAAAGACTGAGAATGAATGTATTGTTTCATTAAAGCCCATGACCTTGGATTGCTCACCTTTTTAACTCTACTTTTCTCCTGTGAGATGCTCTTTACTTCACTTAGCCCTACCCAATATGTGCTTTTAAAACAACAAAGAACTTCACCATTGACTATTTAGATTATAAAAATGACTTTGTTGCCAGTGGTATAAGCTCTATAGGATACTTCCTACCATCTGATCTCCCTCAAGTTTCTTCATCTGTAAAATGGATATAATATCACCTACTTGAAGGGTTGTCATGGACAGTTAGGTGACACAGTGAATGGAGTACAAAGGCCTAAAGCCATGAAGACTCCTCTTCCTGCGTTCAAATCTGGCCTCGGACACTTACTAACTCTGTGACTCTGGGCAAGCCACTTAACTCCATTTGCCTCAGTTTCCTCACTTGTAAAATGAGTTGGAGATAGAAATGGCAAACCATTCCAGTATCTGCAAGAAAATCCCAAATAGTGACACAAAGAGTTGGACATAATTGAAATAACTAAACATCAACAAAAAAAGGTTATCATAAAAATAGAAAGAAATAACATAGGTAGGGGCAGCTAGGTAGCTCAAACAAGGGCCAGGCCTAAAGATAGGCATCCCTGGGTTCAAATGTGGCCTCAGATATTTCCTTGTTGTATGATCCTAGACAAGTCACTTAATCTTCAGTGGCTAGACTTTACCACTCTTCTGCCTTGGAACCAATACACAACATTGATTCTAAAACAGAAGGTAAGGGTTTAAAAAAAAGAAAATAAATAATACATGTAAAATGTTTCAAAAACTTAAGATGCTATGTAAATACTAATCTTCTATTATCATTTTCAATGTTGTTATTCCTTCCACTAAAATTCATAGCTGAATACTTCTAAACTCATCTTGGATGACATTCTCCCTACCATATGTTTCATTTTCATTGTCTTTGTCCAAACATTAGCTCAGACCTTACTTTATTGAAAATCTAATTTAATATTTAGCTTACTTCTCCCTAGTCAAGTTGAGGTTACTTCCATTTCATCTATATTTTGAGGAGTTTAATGTAAAAAGTATGTATACAAGAGGTAGGGGGAAAACTGGTTTCCCATCACAGCACATGGATTCTTAGAATTGATACAGACCTCAGAAGTCTTCCATTCCATTCCCATCAGGAAAAGTCTTTTAGTAGGTTTCCTGTGAATTTCCATCTCTGTCCTTAGCTAATCACCTAACCCTTTTCTTCCTCACTGGAGTTGTTTCTTAGTTCTATGCTTCCTTAAGACTATGACCGAGTTGAATTTAGACTACCTGAGCATTTTATCTTGGGGAGTTCCTTCTGTTTTACTGAAATAGAAAGGTCCAATGTTGCCCTTTGAAGAGCAATTGACCCAAAAGAGGTTATTTGGGCTGGCAATCCCATTTGTTGGAACAGTTAAGAGCCAGCTAGCTACGAGTGGGAATTTAGTACCTAGAATCAGGCTAGGCTAGAGTGTGGTGTTTCATAGAAGTTTTCTTCTGAGTCATTCGGTTTGTTTGCCTCTTGATTATTACTTCTAGAGTGGCGGCGGTGCTAATGACTGTAAATTGCTAATCGTTTGTAAGAAGCTAATTGCTGTAAAAGTGTGTCTGTTTTGCCCCTGACTGCTAAGGGGCTCACAGTCATGGTTAACCATGAATCTAATTAGCATCTCCCTCACTGATTCCTAGTTAGGCAAGAAAAGAGAGAGCAAAGGAAAGAAGGTAGTTGTTCTCTTCTTAGAAGTCTGGCAAAATAACCATTTCCCTCCTGGGTCAGTGATCCAGTAAGTACTTATGCTGGGAAAGCCCAAGACAAACAGAAGCCAGGAATTTAGTCAGTGCTTACCATGAGAAAAGCAAAAGAAGTAGAAGCAAGAAGAAGAAAAAAAGAAGAAGAAGAAGAAAAGCAAGAAGAAGTAGGGTGGGCAGAAAAGATCTTTGGTTGGAAAGGGAAAGAAAAAGGCTGGTGCACCAATGGGTGCAAATTTAAACTTTGGCCAAGAGAGACCTCTACTAGGTGTCTATCCCCAAAGAGTTAATCTAGGTAGAGGAAAAGGATCTCTTTGTACAAATATATCTATGGTACCTCTTTTTGTGGTGGCTAAAGATCTGGAAATGAAGGAGTTTGTCCATCAAATGGCCAAACAAATTATGGCATATAAATCTAATGGAATGCTATTTGTAACATAAAACATGGCAAAAGGAATGGCTTTAGAGAGACCTGGGAAGGCTTCTGAGAACTGGTGGAGAGTCAAGTTAACAGAACCAGAAGAACAATTTGTACAATAACAACACTGTAAAGAGAAATGTCTTTAAAAGAAATCTGATAAATGCAATGACCAACTGTTATCCTGAAAGGCAGCTGATAAACTACATGCTCACAGAAAGGTAAGTGATAGATTTATGATGCATACAAATGGATTTTCCTACATAGGCAATAGAGGGATTTGTCATGCTTGACTATGCACACTTTTCACAAGGGTTTTGGTTTTCCTTATTTTCAAATGAACATGGCTAAGAGGGAGAGAAAATAAATACTAATTAATTGAAAAATAAAATTAATTAAAGAAAACCCCAATGGATTCAATTCTTTCAGGTAAACCTGCCAAAGTATAATGAGATAGTTTCAAGTTCTGACAAGTAGATATGGAATGGCAACTCATCATTACACCCCTTGAATTTAGGCACTGATTTAGCCCATTTTAATCTTTATAAAGGGAGATTTTTGAATAATAGAGGTGCAATGGCAGATGAAAATGTAGTTCCTTGCTCTCTTTTGAAGATATGGGAGCCTATGGGTGTGCATACCACGTTGGATTTGACTGATAGTCTGATTAGTTTTGCTGCTTTTCCCCCCTTTTTCAGATTTTTTCTCTCTTTTAAAAATTTTTTATTATAAAGAATGACTCTGAAAGAGGAGGAAGTAAGGGAATAAATTGGAAAATGAAACCGAGATAAAAAAAAAAACAAAACCAATTAATTTTTTACAAATTTAGAAAGAGTACTGGCTCTGGAGTCAGAGGACCTAAGTTCAAATCCTTCCTCTTGGATGTAACTTCAATTATGTAACTTCAAGCAAGTAATATCCTCCCTGGGCTTCAGTTTTTTCTTCTATAAAATTAGATGGTTAGGGGGCAGCTGAGTAGCTCAGTGGATTGAGAATCAGGCCTAGAGACAGGTGGTCCTAGGTTCAAATCTGGCCTCAGACACTTCCCAGCTGTGCGACCCTGGGCAAGTCACTTGACCCCCATTGCCCACCCTTTCCACTCTTTCACCTAGGATCCAATACACAGAAGTTAAGGGTTAAAAAAATTTTTTTTAATTAGATGGTTAGACTAGATTGCCTCTGAGGACCTGGCTCTAGAGGGAGGTAGCTTAGATAGTATTTGCTGACTTGTCTTCCTCTTTTAGTCTCTTGGGGAAAAACCTATAAATTACTATTAGTAGCAACTTAAACTTTAGTATAGGCCATTTTAGCACATATAAGACCAATTTGACTTTAGCTCAAAAAAAGAGGCAGGTCAAAATAGTGGATAAAGAGCTGGCCTTGCAGACAAGAAGCCTGGGTTCCAGTTCAGCTTCTGACACCCCTTGGATGAGTCACTTAACCTTTAGGTATTCCTTAGGCAATTCTGCGTAATTATGAATTGAGGAGAAGATGCTTAGCTATATTAATAGAAGCAATTCCTCACCAAGAGCCCTCTATACTAATGATATCCCAGGCACATTTTGTTTTTCTTTTAAAAATCTTATTTATGTTATTAATCATGTCCTTTTTGCAAGTTCCATCATATCTTTGCCTGTTAGAATACAAAGTTGGCAGATATGTGAATGAATAAATGAATATTTATTAAGTGTTTATTACATACCAAGCACTGGGCTAAGTTCTAGGAATTCAAATAGAAAAAGAGAGACCCTTAAGGAACTCACTCTCTAATTGGAAGAGACGAGACATAAATGAAAATCCAGTTACAGAGCGTATGGGAAGCTTTGGAAGTCCATAGGGCACAGTATTGAGGTGGTTGACAAAGCCCAGGCATCCTCTGTCTACATCAGCAGGTCAAATGACAATCTCAGGGGATCTGAAGTGAATGGAGACAGTGAACATGGTAAGGCTGGAAGAACCTTAAGGAGCAGCATCCAGGAAAGATCGAAAGTCCTGATAGTCTTCCATCTCAATGGAAGAAATAGTTGATGGCTCTCATCTCAACTGAGTCAGGCTTGGACAATCAAGAAGTCTAAATGGGTGCTGGCTAGCCTCAGCCAGGGAAGGAGATGAAGGGAAAGTAAGGGGAAAAGGATACCTGTCCCTCCTCCTCCTCTTCCCTCTCATGAGGCCACCTGGTCATCCCTGATGGTTTCTATAAAAACATTTTTTTGACTCCTTTATCTCTGAGTTATTCAACTAAATGTGTAAATCTTGAAACAAAAGACTTCCTTGCAACCTTCAACTTCTTTCTTTCTCTCTCCCTCTCTCCTTTTTTCTTTCTTTCTTTCTTTTTCCTTTCTTTTTCTTTCTCTTTCT
>NC_058130.1:187352452-187366502 GCF_016433145.1 Gracilinanus agilis
TCTTTCTTTCTTTCTTTCTTTCTTTCTTTCTTTCTTTCTTTCTTTCTTTCTTTCTTTCTTTCTTTCTTTCTTTCTTTCTTTCTTTCTTTCTTTCTTTTTCAAAAGACTCCATGATTAGCAACTCTGTACTAGTGTTTCTAAGTACTGAATCGGGTCATTCTGTGCAGCTTCAGAAAAAAAAAAAAAACATCCAGTGGGCAGTGATAGAAACAGGCTGAGATAACTAGGCCTAGGATCCCTGTGGTGATTGTCTGCTGAAGCTTGTCCTACCTGCTATCTCAGAAAACAAAGCAGAAGAGAGATCCTTTGGGGAATGGAGCCTGGGTACAGCCTAACTCTGTGAAGGAAACATTGAAAAAAGCTAAGTGGAGCAATTTACACCTACTGGAACAAGGTGCCCGGACAATCCAGGGAGCCACAATGATCAAACTGTCCTTGCTTGCATATAATTCCTGTCCTTTTCCCCTGACTCATTGGCTTAACCAAGGTAACAAGAGATTTCCATTATGACCATTAATGGAAATGAGTACTGATATTTGTCTTAATGATCAACTTTCAATTAATTGATTCACTAATGAGATCTGATGGGAAGGGAAAAATCAGCAACAGAGGAACTGGTATTATTTCCAGCACTCCAGGAAGGGGCATTGGCTGATTTTAGCTGATAAACTCTGACTGACATAATTTTTTTAAGCAGATGATTTGTTGCATTAAGACAAGTGGATAGCAATTAAATAACATGAAGAGGAAAGAGTAGAGCCCTGAGGTTCCCAGAAGAAGGAATCAGCGCTCCAGGGAGCTGATCTCATCCACTATAATGCACAACCTCGCCAAACTCTCTTCTGGGAGCATTTCCCCTGTTAACTCTGAGCACAAAATAGGCCCCAGAATTGTCTGTTCATCATCAAATGAGTCATTCATTCTCTCAGATTCCCCAGATGTTTTCCTGAATGTTTGTTGCTATATTGGGAGGGATATATTGTCAGGTCTATCTCATGAGTAGTATCACTGCTTTGTCCCCAAACCCCTATCTATCTCCTTATTTGGATTCAGACTCTAAAAAAAATGAAAAGTTCATCATTTTGTTTTAAGCTGAATGAGAACTCCCTCTACACTCCACAGTTTGTAAACCTATGCGTTGTTCTCATCCTGACAACTATGCTTTTCAAGGTACTTCTCAGACATAGACTAGCTGGACAAAGACCCATGCTCTATAGAGCCAATGTAAATGATGAATAAGAATTTGGCAGGTAAGGAGTAGAACAAAGGACATAATGCCATCAGGTAAATCATAATTGATAGCACAGGGATGGGGAGGTACAGGAGATGTTTGAGCATTGTGAATTGGTACAGCCATTCTGAATAGCACCCAAGAACTTATGTTCCATTTGCTTGTAAACTCTGGTATCTTTTGAGTCAGTCATAACTCCACTAGATCTAGACTTCAAAGAGATCAAGGAAAGAGCAGGACTCATATGGACAAATTTATTAATAGCAATATTTTTATAGTAGTAAAGAACCTGAAACTAAAGGGGTGCTTATCTGTTAGAGATTGGCTAAACTAATTATGTTATATAAATGTATTGGGATACTAAGGTGCCATAAAAAATAATAATATGGATAATTTTGTAGACTAACAACATTATAAAGAAAAACAACTTTGAAAGGCTTGAGAACTTTCATCGATTCAATCATCAACTATTATTCCAGAGGGCTCATAATAAAGCATGCTACTGGCTTTTTTGATGGAGATGTGACAGACTGAAGAGGTAGGAGAAAACATCCATTTTTAAATATAGGCAATGGGAGAATTTGTTTTGTTTAACTCATCATATTTGTTTTTCCTTTTCATTATATATGTTTGTTGTTGCTTTTTCCCATCGGAAGTGGGGTAGGAAGGAGAGGCCATAGGGTTAGACTAGCAGAAAGAGAGGAAAAGAAAAGAGGAAAAGAAATGGGTGAAAGGAAAGAAAGAGAGAGAGAGAAGGGGGAGGGAGGGAGAAGTGAAGAGAGAGAAGGAAGAAGGGAGGAAGGAAGGAAGGAAGAAGGAAGGAAGGAAGGAAGGAAGGAAGGAAGGAAGGAAGGAAGGAAGGAAGGAAGGAAGGAAGGAAGGAAGGAAGGAAGACTGGTCCCAGTCTGTGAAGGACATTCAATGCCAGGTTTAAAAAAAAAGGTTGAAATTGTGATTGATGAAAATAATAGGTTATTACCAAAGATTTCTGAACACAGGAGGGACATAAAAGTAGAAAAGTGTTATTCATCATGCATGAGAAAATATAGGTATAGTGTGAACCTGCTAGGTGACTAGGACCCTTCAAACCTGTGGTAGTGGGGCAAGATGATAATAATAGCAATAACAACATCAGCAACAACAATGATAGCATTACAGAGCACTTACAGTGTGCCAGCACTGTGATAAGCACTTTGCAATTATTATTCATAGTAGAAGGTACGGTCATCCTCTCAAAGAGAATACGCTATAACTGTGTTGGCAAACCTATGGTGTACATGCCAGAGCATACTGGAAGGGACTGCTCTGTTCCCCCTTTCCATGGGCACCTCAGGACATTTCTCACATCACCCGCCCCTCTGCCCAGCAACTCAATGAAAGTGCTTCCTCCCTCCCCTGTGTGAGGGTTGTAAAAGGTTCTCTAAAAATTCTCTAAAAGGTTCGCTATAATAGACTTATAACCTAGTTAGGAAAATAAGACATGTAAAAAATCATGTAAGAAGTTGACCACACCGAAAAATGTCACAAGGCAGGAAGTTGTAAGGAGAAAATGAGCAGCACAAACCCTAAATGCTGAAAGATTAGAGTGAAATTTGAAATGAGATTTGAAAAGACTTCATGGGAAGAGGTGAGACTTGAGCTGGCCCTTAAGAGATTAGAAGGACTAAACAGGCAGAGAATAGAGGAGAAAGAGAAGATTTGGACAATGATGAGAGGGCTCCATGGTGCATTAAAAAAAAACAGGACAGCCTGAGAGTCAAGAAAGAATTGACTTGGTGGTTTGAATTCCATCTCTGGCACTATGTGATGTGGGAAAGTCTCTAATCTTCCCTGTATCTCAGTGTCTTAGAAATAATATCCATGATATCTAAGTGGCATGGGCTGTTGTAAAAAAATAAAATGAGAAAATGTATTTAAATTACTTTGTAAAACTTTCAGTGTTAAATAAATATACCCACTGTTACTACTGTTGCATTTTTGTAGCACAGAATAGACCAATTTGGGTGGATTTAAAGTGTTACACAAGAAGATAATTAGTCAATAAATATTTATTAAGCAAAAAAATAATTCCTTCTCTCAAGAAACTGACATTTATTAGGATTGTAAATGGAGTTTAATAAGAGATATGATTGGAGAGGTAGGTTTGAATTAGATTGTAGTAGGTTTTGAAATCTAGGCTAAAGTCAAAACATAACCTCATGATGTCATTGGTTTTATTCAAAAACAAAGAGCAGAGGACTTCGAGTTAAGATGGCGGCAGAGTAAGGAGCAGCTCCTTGATCTCTCCTAACCGAAGCATACAGGACTCCTCAAGGGGACATAAAAATGAATCCAGACGAACGAAGGACTCCACAACAGGGCGCAGCATTGAAGGTACGTGGAATCGGGGCATTTCCACGCTATAAAGGGGTGAAACAGCTCTCACTAAAACGTGAGAGGAAGAAGCCCCTCCCCCACCCCCACACCACGTACAACGCTAAGGCCAGAACACAAGAGTTAAAGCAGGTTTGGGGCACTCATTAAGTCACTGGCAGCTCCAGGGCTTGTTCTTGAGAGCAGCAAGACTTAGGAAACCAAGAGGCTAAAGAACATGCAAGGACTTTCCTGAGCACCTGTGCGGGTGAAGGCAGTGCCCTAGGCGCGGACAAGGATCTCAAGCTCAGACTTGGACCTCGAGTGGGAACCCTGTGCAGATGGGAGCGCGGTTGTGGAAGCAGCGCCCTGAGACTGCTGAAGGAGACTTGGGCAGAGGGGCAGACCAGGGACAACTAGGAGGCTCGACCCTGAGAACAACAAGACCTGAGACCTCGAGAGCCTAGAGAGTGCAGACAGACACTGAGTGTGAGGATAAAGCACAGAAGGTGCAGGTCTAACAATGGCAAGCCAAAATCGGGAACCCCAGAAGAGAAAGATTATCAAGAAGAACTCTGTAACACTTGACAACTTTTACACAGAGAAAATCCAGACAACAGAGGAGAACAAACAAGCAATCATATCCAAACCTTCCCAAAATAATGAAAACTGGTCACAAGCTATTGAAGAGTTCAAATCTGAGAAGATGAGAAAGATGGAAGAGATCCGGCAAGAAAATAACAGCTTAAAAGGCAGAATTTCACAATTGGAAAGTGAGGCTCAGAAATCAAATGAACTGATAAGCAAATTGAAGACCAGAAATGACCAGATTGAAAATGAAAACCGAGCTGCACTTTTTGTGGTGGCAAAGAACTGGAAAAGGAGAGTATGTCCTTCAATTGGGGAATGGCTGAACAAATTGTGGTATATGTTGGTGATGGAATACTATTGTGCTAAAAGGAATAATAAACTGGAGGAGTTCCAGGTGAACTGGAGAGACCTCCAGGAACTGATGCAGAGTGAAAGGAGCAGAGCCAGAAGAACACTATACACAGAGACTGATATACTATGGTAAAATCGAATGTAATGGACTTCTGTACCAGCAGCAATGCAATGACACAAGACAGCTCTGAGGGATTTATGGTAAAAAAAAAACGCTATACACATTCAGAGGAAGATCTGCAGGAGAGGAAACATAGAAGATAATTAATTGCTTGAATGCATGGGCTGAGGCGGACATGATTGGGGATGTGGACTTGAAACTACCACACCAATGCAACTAACAACAATATGGAAATAGGCCCTAAACAAGGACACATGTTACAACCAATGGAAATGTGCGTCGGCCATGGGTGGGGGGAATGCAGCGGGTGAAGGGGAAAGTAGGGGTATGAAGCATGTAAACAGGTTAAAAATGAATATTAATAAATGTTTAAAAAAAAAGAAAATGAAAACCAGTCCCTAAAGGCTAGAATTGAGCAATTAGAAGCCAATGATCTCTCAAGACAGCAAGAACAAATAAAACAAAGTCAAAAGACTGATAAAATAGAAAGAAACATGAAATATCTCAATGAGAAAGTGACAGACCAAGAAAACCGGTCTAGAAGAGACAATTTGAGAATCATTGGTCTTCCTGAAAAGGCAGAAATTAACAGAAACTTGGACTCCATACTAAAAGAAATTATTCAGCAAAATTGCCCTGAAGTTCTACAACAAGAGGGCAATATAGACATTGAAAGGATCCATAGATCACCCTCTACACTAGACCCAGAAAAGACAACGCCCAGGAATATAATAGCCAAATTCAAGAGCTTCCAAGTAAAAGAAAAAATCTTACAAGAAGCCATAAAGAGACAATTCATATATCAAGGAGCAACAATCAGGATCACACAGAATCTGGCAGCCTTCACACTAAAAGACCACAAGGCTTGGAATATGATATTCAGAAAGGCAAGAGAACTGGGTCTTCAACCAAGTATCAACTACCCATCAAAACTGACTATATACTTCCAGGAGAAAGTATGGGCATTCAACAAGGTAGAAGATTTCCAAGTATTTGCACAGAAAAGACCAGGACTAAAAGGAAAGTTTGATATCCAACCACAAAAATCAAGAGAAACATGAAAAGGTAAATAAGAAACCGAGGGGAAAGAAAGAAAACTCATAATTTTTTTAATTTGACTGTTTAAGGGCTTCAATAAGATCTAATTATCTGTATTCCTATGTGGAGAAATGCTATGTATAATTCTCTGTAATGAACTCTATTCACTATTATAGTATTCACTATTATAGCAATCAGAAGAATAATTCATAGGGAGAGGAAGGAATACTGAATGGTCTAAGATGACATGTGGGGTGGGAAAGAGGGGGTGAATAGTAGGGGACACCAAGAGAAACTTGAGTGAATAAGAAAAATAGGATATTCTATTACACACAAAGAGGGCATGGGAAGGGGAGGGGACAAATACTATTATAAGAAGGAGAGGAAGAGAGCATTAAGAGGTAATATTTAAACCTTACTCTCAGTGTAATTAACCCGGAGAGGGAAGAGTAGCTATATTATCCATTGGAATATAAAACTCTATCTAACCCTACTGAGAAAGTCAGAAAGGATAAACCAAGCGGAGCAGGGGAGTGGGGAGGTCAAAAAAGGGAGGGGAGAAGAAGGGGGAGGGAATTCATTAGGCCTTTAAAAATAAAAAGAGGTGAATCATAAGGGAGGGGGTAGAAAGGGAGGTTAATCAAGAGAGGCGATAAGGGATACTGGTTCAAAGCAAACCACTGGTTTAAAAGAAAATAGTGTAAGAAGAAGAGGTAGGACTAGGGGAGGATACAAAAATGTCAGTGAATGCACAACTGATAATTATAACTCTGAATGTGAATGGGATGAACTCGCTCATAAAACGGAAGCAAATAGCAGAGTGGATTAGAAACCAAAATCCTACCATATGTTGTCTACAAGAAACACATATGAGGCAGGTGGACATACACAAGTTTAAGGTTAAGGGCTTGAACAAAGTCTTTTGGGCATCAAATGAGAACTAATACAGAAGGTGAGTATAAAAAAATGCTTACTTAGCACAGTATCTGGCACACAATATTATGGTATATAGTAGGTGCTTAATACATGCTAATACAATTATTAAAATTCCCTCTCTATCTTCCTGGAGGACTTTGTTTAGTCCTTCTTGGGTATATTTAAGATTAGATTCCTCTGAAAAGGAATCATCCTCATAGACACTCCCTTTATAAGGACAAGGACACTCGCTGATTTAGAAAATTCATCTTGCTCGGTTGTCTACACAATAAATGTTCAGAGAATGATCCCTAAGGACCCTTCCAACCTTAAATGCTCAGTGATCCACAGCACAAACATGGGTCTGCCCCACGGAGAGCAGATTTCGTTCTCCACTCTTTGCTGAAGTCCATACCCTGGTATTCAAAGGCTCTCCTGTTAGGCTCCCACAAATATCTGGTCAGCAGTATTTACTTTAGAGAATAGAGGAGAGAGATCAGGAGGTTTTCTAAGGATGATGTTACCATCACAGTCAACATTGCTTGGCCTTTAGTGTTTTCCAGACCTATGCCCTTAGGCAGCTTCAGGCCTGACTTGGTGTTTCAATTTAATTTGAACAAAAGGGTAAACTAAAGCAGATCATGGAGCAAATAATTTATTAGCAAGAGCATGCTATCAGAAGCTTGCCTCCATTCATGCCAAAGACCAAGAGCAGGAGGACAATCTCCCTTGGTTTGGGGGAGTACAGATCAAAGAACAGAAGAGGATAGATGAAATCATGGCATCATGGGATTGAGGGCAATATGATTGGTTACAGAGCTAAGACACAGGAAAAACATGATTGGTTGGGGGGCAGCTAGGTGGTTCAATGGTGGTTCAGGCCTAGAGATGGGAGGTCCTGGGTTCAAATTTGGCTTAGACGCTTCCTAGATGTGAGACCCTGGGCAAGTTACTTAATTGCCTAGCCTTTACTGCTCTTCTGCCTTGGAACCTATAAACAATATTTCATTTAAAAGT
Organism: Gracilinanus agilis; assembly: GCF_016433145.1. Classification (NCBI taxonomy): domain Eukaryota; kingdom Metazoa; phylum Chordata; class Mammalia; order Didelphimorphia; family Didelphidae; genus Gracilinanus; species Gracilinanus agilis. The sequence continues at coordinate 187,360,069 of NC_058130.1, forward strand.
GTTTAAAAAAAACAAAGGGCAAAGATAACATCAACAAAAAGGAGTTTGAACATTGTTTCCTGTGGGTACTGGGGAGCTATTGATCATTTTTGATCAAAAAGGGCAAAGGAAGAGTTCTGTTTTCTGAAAACTAAAGCATTAAATGTGGAAGATGGGTGGAAATCACAGACATCAATTTCAGGTCAATATAAGAGTAAAAATCCCTAACAATTAACATCATCCCAAAGTGGAATGGATTTGCCATGGGATATAATGAAACAAAAGAAACAAAAACATTTTTGATTTTTTTTACCAACTTCATTTCTGTATATATATATATATATATATATATATATATCCATTCTCTCTCCTCTATCCATTAAACCATTCCTTGTTACAAATAAAAGAAAGAAAAAGGAAGAAAGGGAAGAGGGATCAAGCAAAACTAACCGATATATGAACTGTTTTTAAAAGAACATGCTATGTTCCGAACAGTCCCCTTTCCACTTCTTCTGGGCCACATGCTGAATGAGCTCTTTTTCTCTTGAGGGCTTCAAGCAGATACTGATGATTTGTTAGGGATGTTTCAGAGAGGGTTCCTGCTCAGGGCAAAGAGGATTTCTGGGTTCCCTTCTAACTGAGTTTCAATGAGTCAATGAGAAATGCTCAATCCATAGCAAAAAGAAATGAATGCTGCAGAACTCACTTTTGGTTTTATAGGAGAAAATTTGGGTTTGTGTTTTTGCTGGTTTTTCTCTCTATCCAAAATGTTGCTGCTGTATGTATTCAAAAGCACTACCTTGCAGTCAAGGGTAGGTAGGTGGTGCAGTAGATAGAATGCTGGACCTGGAGTCAGAAAAACTCATCTTCCTGAGTTCAAATCTGGTCTCAGACATTTACTATGTGTGAGACCCTGGGCAAATCATTTAACTCTGTTGGCCTCAGCTTTCTCAACTATAAAATGAACTGGAGAAGGAAATGACAAATCACTTCAGTATCTTTGCCAAGAAAATCCTAAATGTGTCCAGGAAGAGTCAGGCACGAATAAAATAATTCAACAATAACACCTTGTAGTAGTCATCCCTTATATCCAATCTGTTGTCAAATCTGTTCATTTTTTACCTTCACAACATCTATCCGAAATGTCCCTTTCTGTCTACCAACACAACTACCATCTTGATACCAGCCCTTACTACCTATCACTTGCAATATCTTTTTTTTAAAAGACATTTTATTTTCCCAGTTACATGTAATAAGAATTTTCAACATGCATTTCCCGAAATGATGATATCCAAATTGTCTCCCTCCCTTCCCTCCCTCTTCTCTGAGACGGCAAGTAATTTGATCTGAATTACATATGTATTATCGTGCAAAACATATTTCCCTATTGGTCATTGTTATAAGAGAACATACATATAAAACCAAAACCCCAAAATAAAAATATAAATAAGCTCATGTAAAAAATGGTATGCTTTAATCTGCATTCCAACTCCAACATTTCTTTTGGAGGTGGGTAGCATTCTTTGTCTTCAAAATTGTCCTGAATCACTGTATCTGCAATAACCTTCTCGGGTTTCCCTATCCTCCCTGTCTGATAACCATCATGTTCTATTACCTCCAGGATCAAATATAAAATCCTATGGCAGCACTAAAAGTCCTTTCGCAATTCCATTTTTCTTACACTACTCCCATCTGAGGAGTCCATGACTCAGCTATATTGGCCCGCTTTATGTTCTTTCTATATCTCCTATCTCCATCCTTTTACTCTGGCTGGCCCCCACCTCATGTTTTCCATGCCCTCCCTCCTCACCTGTATTTCCTGGGTTCCCTGGCTTCCTTCCAGTCTTAGCTGAAATCTCACCTTCTACAAGAAATCTTTTTTGATCTCCCTTATTTCTCTCTTAACTGAGAAGGAAGAGAGAGAAATAAGGGAGATCAAGGAAGATTTATTGTGATATATTATATATATATATATGATATATATAGCATATGTACATAATTGTTTCCATGTTATTCTCTTTATTAGAATGTGCCCTCCTGGAGTAAATGATTAATGAATATAGTTAACTTGGCTTGTTGGCTTCCTTCAAAACTACCCCAATCCCACCTTCTACTGGGCTTTTCTGGTCTCTCTCCTCTCCTCTCCTTTTGAGATTCCCTCCAATTTAGCATGTATAAACATTGTAGGGTACACAGTTATTTTACTATCTTCTCCAATAGACTGTGAACTGCTTAAGAGCTTTTTTGCCTTTCTGCGTGCCCTCAGGGTTTAGCCCAATGACTGGCACATAGTAAGTAAGTAAGTGTTTTTGTGGTTGTTGTTCATCCTTCATTGGGTGATGTCTTGATGTGGCCACTGGAAAAAAATCATTCTCCTCTGCTCGTTTGGTCAGGGAAGTCTTCCCATGCTTATCATAAGTTTGTTGGTTCCCTTCAGCCTGGTTTAGCCCATCAAAAAAGATTTTACCAGAGTGTGGCCACTGTGCATGCTATAGCTTCTTGGAATCACTGGTGGGGGTTGGCTGAAAGGTGGATATCAAAGGTGAATGAGCAGCTCTTAAAAGAGCTTGGCAAGCCCTCACACCAGAGATGGTAGTCCTCCCAGGACACCCCATACACTCCGTTTAATAAATCCTTATTGGCTGACTAATTACATTGGTGCTAAATCCTAGCTAGACCCAAGAAAAATGTGGCCTTTAAACTTCTTTTCTATCTCAAGAAGAACTCGAGGCTGCTTTCTCTCCCTGGATGTGATGCTCCATAGACAGTACTGCTTTGGGCAGCAGGGTCCAAGTGTCCTGACTTGCCCTGAGCCTAATGACTAAGTGAAGTCTCTCAAATCTGGCATATGATAGGTAGGTAGTACACTGTGGTGCAAAGGAGGTCTGTGTGACTTTGGGCAAGGCTCTACCCAAATGCAAAATGAAAAGGTTGGACTAGGTAGCCTATAAGGTCCCTTCCAGCTTTTTAGACCATGATCCTAGATCTAAAGCTGGGGCAGGGCAAGGGTGGCAAGAGGTGGGAGGATGGAGCAAAGAAGCAAACATTAGCCTCCCCTTTGCCTTGTCCTTGAAGAACAGAGATCATCTCTGTATAAATAAATACAGCACTGGGTTACTCAGATTTCAGCCTTATTTCTTCATCTGGGAAGTCTGTTGCTAATTTAACATCTGCAAATCCCCAAGTTCCTCCCCAAGGCTCAAGGTCTGCCTCTCAGCCTGAGGATCAAATGTCTGCCTTATATGTGAAAGGTTTCCCTCCTGTAAGGCCTGCCCTCATTCAGGGTCATTTGAACAGTCACTTCAGGTAGCATGGGCACAGCCTTGTTCTGATAGGAGGAGAGCCCAGATGACCAGCTGAGCTCTCTGCATCTCTAATTTCTGTAATTATAGCTGGGAAAAAATGGCCCACATTTGGTTCCGATTCCTGGCATTTAGAGCACGAGGCAGTCTTTTATTAAAATTCCTGAAAGATTACTATATTCTTTCATTTTCCCCTGAAGTAATAAACAAGTAAATATTCACTGTTATGGCTTCTTGGGATCCATTGAGAAACGATGCCACAACTAGGCTGGGAGCAGACTGAAGGAACTGTGTTTGGTTTACTCTTTTCCATAATATTAGAATTTTTTCCCCCAGCAATCAGAGAAGCCCTGTTAGAGAACAGATGCTAAACGACCTTTCTTTCTGTTCATGCTTTTTATCCTATTCCTAAATAGAGATCACCTTGAGAGCATAACAGCCATCCCTGGACTAATGTTCTGGGTACTCAGGGAGGGGGAAAACAAGCGAGCCTTCAACAGACATTTGAGGAAAAAAGGCAAATTTCATGTTGCTATTTCCAATTTCTCTTGCTCAGCTTTTCAGGCTCTCAATCACATGGATGGGGATCCTCTGTCAAGGCAATTGATTTTCATTCAGCAAGCATTTATAAATCACCTACTGTGTGTCAGGCACTATGTGGGAATATACGAAGACAAAGAAATGAAACCCGCCCTATTCTCAAAGGGCTTATCTTTTTATTGGAGAAAATCCCACTTGAAGGGTGCAATTCACTTCCATACACAACCACATCCAGAGGAAGAGAGACCCTAAATTATTCCACCCCCTCAAGTGGTTAAATATTTCTATTATTGTCTCATGTCTTGGTTCTGCCGACCCAGAACCACTTCATTGGTTCAGGAAGGGTAGAATCTTTTTCTTGAGATGGGTTAGAGATGTGAAGGCAGAGGAATTGGCTAAATAATATAATAGGATTTGGAAGGGTGAGATCCTCCAATTCAACCTCATAAGGAAACTAAGTTTCTCCCTTATCACCTAATACTTCCCCGTGCCCACGTGTGTCCCCGAGGACGAGCCGATCACTGCATCTCCTCCTGTGCCGCCTGTGCCACACGCCACTCTGTGTGGCAGAGAGTCGTTCCCATCCCTGGCCTCAGGAAGAGCCCCCCACAGACATACAAACGTGTTTGATGGACGGATCTTTTCTTCTCTTTCCTGACGGCCTTTGTTCGAGACAGAATGAGTACAGGCTTGTGATTCAGTCAGATGCCACTCTCTCTGCGTCCAGCTGGCAGGATGGGGGAAGAGCTTCCCAGGCCGGGTGCCAAGGCTCGCTCACAGCCAAGCTTTTGGAGCCTTCCTGATTTTGTGAAAATGACCGCAGAGATTGGGATAATGGGAATGGCTCGGCTCAGGCCTCCTAATGTAATGGGTTCTGCTGAACACCTTCAAGAATTTATGTGCCCTAAGAATTTAAATGGTATTTAAGGGATTGTGAGAGAATACTGACAAGGAGAACAATCATTAATTAAATATAGAGGCGAAATTAGCTGAAACTATGCATGGGACAAATTCAATTAAGGGGAAATGATTGTACTGGGAGGGATAACCCGTGCCCTAGACATGGCCAGGTGGGGAAGTGAATAGAATGCTGGACCTAAAATAAGACCACCTAATAAGAAGATGACTAGCTTTGTGACCCTGGGCAAGTCATTGGGATTTGGCTTCCTAGACTGGGGAAAAATAATAGCATCTGCCTCATAGAACTGTTGTGAGGATCAAATGAGGTAACAAACATAAAGTACTTTGTAAACCACAAAGCATTATGTATGTACTAAACATTAGCAATTTTATGATCATATATTCTTATGTGCTTTGATATCCTAGTCTGGATAACAATAGCATCTGTCTCATAGAACTGTTTTGAGGAGCAAATGAGATAATATAAAGCACTCTGTCCAGTTGCTTCTAGTTACGTCCAATTCTTCATGACCCCATTTGAGGTTTTCTTGGTGAAGATACTGGAGTGGATTGCCATTTCCTTCTTCAGCTCATTTTATAGATAAGGAAACTGAGGCAAACAGGGTTAAATGACTCACCCAGGGTCACTAAGCTAGCATCTGAAGCCAAATTTGAATTTGATTCTTCCTGACTTCAGACTCAGCATTCTATCCATCATGCCTCTTAGCTGACATTTAGCAGCTGTGTAACTGTGATCAGACTATTTACTTTTTTCCAAGACTTGGGTTTCCTCAGCTACAAAATGAGTATAATAATACTTGTGTTATCCTTCTCCAGAGCAATAATTAAGGCTTTATCCTAGGGTAGAAATTAAGAGAGTGCTCAAACTTACACTCCAACAGCATAAGTAAACTTAATATGTGCCAAACAAGAGTTAGTTAAACTCAGGAGATACCAGGTGCTTCTTCATCCTAGTGCTTACAGCCCAGGGTATGCTGGAGCCAGCTCCAGTGAGCTTTCTTCTTGCCATTTCCTTTGTTAACAATGTCCATTGTTAAAATTTCAGTGTGAACATACCTCAGAAATCAGTGTGAACATACCTCAGAAATGCTATAAACCAGGGTTTGATTTATTGTTTTGTAGACAATATAGTGATGGAAAAATGTTAATCATGCAGTTTAAGCTTAAGTGTGTCATGCATATATTTCCCACCCAGAGAAACTGGTTGTTAAATGTTTATCAGCACAGTCCTGCCAAACCCCAGGTGAGCCCTTCTGTCCATCCTCAGAAATATCTTCTGCACATCCAAAGATCTCTTCTTAACCCAAAGTACCCTGAAAGAACATGCTCTACATAAATCAGACTACATTTAGAAAAAAGTTAGAGTATATCAGAACTTTGGAGCCTACCTCAGGAATAGCTGAAGAGTCAATAGGACTAAGGGGAGGAAGAATGGTATCTTTTCTGGATTAAGATGCAGTCCTTATTCTTCTAGGTGCACTTGTAAATTTTAACTGTACACAAGCCTACACAGTTCTATGGACTAAGGAATTGATGATTGACAAGTCTGAATTGTAGTAGTCATAAGGTAGTCCTGGTGATTCCTCAGAGGAGTGTGTGTATGTGTGTGTGTGAGAGAGAGAGAGAAAGAGAGAGAGAGAGAGAGAGAGAGAGAGAGAGAGAGAGAGAGAGAGAGAGAGAGAGAGAGAGAGA